>NW_017537190.1:455855-478826 GCF_001853355.1 Bactrocera latifrons | reverse complement strand
ATTTTTTTTTTTTTTTTTTTTTTTTTTTTTTTTTGGAGAGTTGAAATCGTGGGAGATGTGTATAAGAGACAGATATATATATATATACATATATATATATATCATTTATTTATTCTTTTAATTAATTAATTTAATTTCAAGCCAATTAAGCACTTGGCTGCGTACAAAGTGCTCACTACAGCTGAGTTCATATTAATTTCGCCGTGAACTTTTAATATGTGCATGTCTGTATATTTATGTGTACAGTAATTATGATTTAATTAGTTATAGTAAAACGACCACCATGAGCCAATTAAAGGTTTCAAACACACACACAACTGAACTTATCGCCACATAATTTCAGTATTCGTTGTTAACGAAGTCGAGTTGAAAGCGTGTTAAATGTAATTTTTAAATAGCATAAATCTACAAAACGCATTTTTAAATACGAAAATGAAACTAACAAACAAAAATATAGCAAAAATCGAAACGCATTTGCACTTTTTTATAAAAATAATATTTACTTTGTTATGACTTATGACAGAAGTGCCACTTTATAACGAAAATTTTGTTATTCAAAATGAACAGAGACACTATTTATACAAGTGCATACATATTTATATGAAAAACTAGTTGGAATTATACAAAAATCCACAAAAACAAAAAAAGCAAATTTTATAACTTGAAATCAAAAGAGAATCGTGTATAGCTAATAGCAAAACTACAAAACTGCATATGTGTATGTACATTAAATAATGTATGTATGTAGTTAAATAATATAAGCCAGCATTTTATTTGTTTACTTTCGTTATTTTATAGCAAAATATGTAGGAAATAGTTTTTAAGCCGCAGAAATTTTTTTGTTATCAATAAGTACATTTATATGTTATGATGAGCGCGTGTTTTTAACACATTTATTGTGTACTTTATACACACACATATGAAATAGCATAAAATTTACAAATTTTATAAAAGTAAAAAAAAAAAAACAATAATAATAATATTAACGGTAAATAAGTTGACCTCTAGCGAAAGTCGACTTATTGCAATTTTTCGTAATTTTTAATTTTATTTTATTTTACTTTACTGCGAAATGCAATTATTTGTGTTGCCTTATCTTACAGCCACCGACACACACGAGCATATGTGTGTGCGTGCGCATTTTTAATTAAACTTAATTATTCGCTTTATAGTATTTTAAAACTTAGCATTCACAATCTACTCAAAAGTATCGCATAAGTTACTATTTAATTTCGTTTATTTGTCAATTTTTGCAATGACAACTCAATTACTACATATACATACATATACCTAAATGGAATTTGGCATGCGCCGCAATCTTTGTTTAATGTAATTATTATTATTTTTTAATTAATATGTTCACCAAAGATTTATTAAGATTAAATAAAATGTCAATTCACGTACAGGATAAACAATAAACGTTTGAGTGTTTGTTATTTCGTGGAAGAAAATTACTTAGTATACATTTTGATAGGGTGGGGTGTTGGTCGGCTCATCAAAATGTTACAATTTACTGCACACTGATTTCATTATGCCAGTTTATTAAATTTATACCAGTTTTTGTTCGACTCACACTCTCCACTTTTTAACTTTAGGAATGGTATAACTGCACGCTATTCTGCCTCTATTTCGTTATATCAATATTTTAGATTTATACCAGTTGTTTTTCGATTTACACTACAATTTTAAGTAAACTAAGCTATAATTAATTAATAGATTATCAGACATTCGGTCATACAATCAAAGTTGTCGTTTTTTAAATTCTGTTGATAAATCCTTGTATTATTGTTTTTAAAAATAATGTTCTTGTTTTTTTTTAGTACATTATGAAATTTTGATATTTGACATATGCAGCAGGTCACAACTTACAAGCATCCTATGTGAGCTGAAAGAGTGACGATGAGACATGCAAAACCGTTTACACGACAGTCGGGTCTACGAAGTGGCAACTCGTCAGAATTCTGCCGCTACAATAATAAGAACCACATGAGACATGCAAAAAGTGCACGGAAGTAGGCATGAGCTCTATACATGCATATACGACGAGACAGCTAGCCAGTATACATAACAGTAACATAACCTAACCCTTTTCAGATCTTTCAACTTTCTTTTGTATATAATAACTCACTTAGATATTCAGGGGTGTTGTGGAATCCAAGACAGAATTGCTTAGCTGTCAGAATTGCAACCCAATTCTGATTTTCAATGGTGTCACAGAATTTGATTGGATTTTTGTCTTTTCGAACATATGCAAAAACAATATTCGAATCAGCTGTTTACTAATGTGACAAAACTTGCAAATGAATACATTTGGAAGCGGACAGGATAGAAAAAAAACTGAACGTCATATGGAATTGGGGCAAAGTTTATTACCTTTGGCATTAAATTATCTTCTAATGAAACTAAAAAAACTAAGAAAGGTTAAGTTTGAACATATATTTAAAGTAAAATTTTTTTAGACCAAAATCAGTTTTTTTAATTTTAAAAAATTTTATAATTTTACTTTTTTTTTAATTTTCAGTTTAATTTGAACATAAGTTATTAAATAATATTAATCTCTTTGAATTTTTTGTTTCGGGTAGAAATCTCGACCTGCATCCTGCCCGCCGTCTGGCATATATGTATATGCACATGCGAGAAGCATGTAACAATTGCTTCCCAAAAGCAAAATGTAAAAAATTTCGTATCAAAGAAATTTGCGGATGATGTTTAAATATAATATATTAACCCTAGAAATTTCGGTTTAATCAATTACTTATTTCCCTCTCAAAAAACCTTGAAAAAATCGATTTTTTAAGCCTCTAAAGCAGGCTCCCCCTTAAACATCCGCATTTTTTGTCCAAAACTCAATAATTAAGACATTTCTAGAAATGTCCAATCCAATCTGTTTCTGAGAGCAAAACCGATAAAATTGGTTTCTGTGACACCCAAAACCGATACAAATTCTGTTTCGAATATCAAACCAATAATATCTGAATTCATGACAACTATCAGATTCCACAACACCCCTGATTATTCTGCATTTTTGGCTATATTGCTTCAGCTATCGTTCACTGTACTAAACAGGAGCTGGCAAAATATGGTCTACTTTCCTATCGAAATGAATTATTATACATATAATATCGTATCAGCTCATCGTTCCATCGAATGCGATATTCGCCGTGGCCAATTGCAAAGTACCATAAGTCGTAGTCCTTATAACGTTTGCTGTGGTCGTCATTAAAAGGAGGATTTTTCTTCCAAGGCTACTGTTTCATTTTCATAGGGGCGTTTTTTACGTGGCGGGTCCCAAACACAATGCGCAACAATGGGAAGGATTGGTTCGCCATCTCATCTACCCAGAGGATACTTTGTCTAAGACAGGAAGTCGTGAGGTAATTGAGCCATATGTAAAAGAATCGTGTCTAGCCGCTTCCAAGTGAATGGCTTTCAGGGAACTTTCCTCGCCTACGTGAACTTCTACACATGACACCATCCTCCTATCAGCATAGAGGAATTCTGTGCTTTTTGTGTAACAGTAGACACCTACCCATTATTAACACGGCAATGTCGTCCGCATATGGCACTACCTTAAGGGCTTTGCCGCCTTAGCAGTTTATTCACCACTAATGTCCATAGAAGGGGATACCTCTACGGAGTCATTCTAGCGTTGTTCCATTCTGCTCTTATCTTTCTAGAGATCAAAATGCTTCTGCCAGATTAATACCCATTGACTGGACACTATTCAGAATGGATTCCGTAGAGATGTAGTTGAATGCTCCAACTACCATAGCCTCATGCATCCCCTAAACATCGCCTTTAGCCACGGCGCGGATGGACAGAACGCATTCTGTAGCATTGCTGGAATGATCCATACCGGGAGATTTTTATGGGTCGAATGCGCGGATTGGCAATTTTATTTTATTCTCCATAAGATGTGTTCGGGAAAGTTTACCGCACTAGTCCCTTCATAGCTAGTACTTACGGTGTCCTCAATAAGTAAATAAATAAAAATAACATATTTGTGTAGTTCAAAATTTGTTTAAATTTTATTTAAAGTTAATTGAGATATATAAAGTGTACAATTTAAAAAATATAAAATCCTGCCTGTCAGTATGTAAAATTAAGTAAGCATGCAAAAAACTATCGCTGCCAAAAGTTAAGTGATTGAAATATGAACACAGGTTAGATGAAGATAATATTAGATTTATAAGTATAAGCAGATTTGAGGCAAGATTTAAGAAATTATTTAGGAGATATTAAATGCTTTTAATGGCAATAAGTTCGAGTAAACAATATAACTTTTACAAGGCTAAATGTGAGACCATTGCGAACACGAAAATATAATCTCAAATATAAATCATCGCTTTTGAGGTTAGGTTAGAGGATTTGATTTTAAAATTTGTAAGTTAAAGTAGAGAACGATGCATTGATATATTTAAACTATTATTTTTTTTACTTTTTTTCGTTTTTTAGCATTGAATAATATAATAATTATTCATTTAGGGACACAACTACGTGAATTGAAAAATAAAAGTGGTTTTTCTTAACAACTTAACAGCTCCAACAGTTTATTCGAAGCAACATTTTCTGAAATTGTTACAGTGATTTCTCGGAGAGAAATGTTGCTTTTCTTCGGCTGTCTCACAAAAAGCCGCTTAAAGAGGTTAGACTGCGTTTATTTATTTTTTTTTGACAAAAAATATTTTATTACTAGAAATAGAATTTTGTAAAAAGTTGCAAAACAAAATTTGCATTTACCAACTTTTTAACAAAAAAATTGCAACAGTTTTTAAACAATTTCCTAAGGAAGAAGAATGTTTTTTATAAAAAGATAGTTGAAAGCGCTAAGCGTTACATAAAGCAAAAAAGTGTATACATTTAGTCACAGACGAGTGATAATTAAAATAAAATAAACAAAATTTTATAAAGAAAAGTAAACGAGATAATATCTATATGAAAAAAATAATAACCGCCAAAAATGACTGGAAACAATATGGAGTTTAAAATTTTTCGTTGACTTCTTTGTTCGTTGTACACATAAATATGTACCTATAAATATGTATATAAAAGTGCTGTAAAGCTGAGCGAAAGGCACAAATACTCGTACATTTAAGATCTAAATGAAAATGCTTATCAAAAAGTGCATATATATAAATTTAGACACACACACATACAAATACATTAAGCCTAGCATGTCTAGAATGTGGGTTTTCCAAAATGGTCAATTGATAAAAAAAATACACTTGTGTGTACGCATGCGTGTGTATAGGTGAAAAATCAGTAACTAATACTACTACAAATACAAATATAGGGGCGGCGGGTTCGGCTGCCGTTTAAAATTTCATATCGATGCAGATTTTCGAGTTGCGATTCTGCTTCTGACTTATCTCTAAGACTTGAAACATTTCCTGCAGTGCTTCGTTTGTACGCGTTTTGCGGCGATTGCGACGCAAGGTGACACGTCCCGACTTGAATTCATTCACTAGAGCGTCAAGACCTGTGTGAAGAGAGAAATTCAAATGAGAAATTATTAGAAAATGTTTCAAATGACAGCGACAGTTCATTGCTGGCAGTTAGCGACAATGTGTGTGATAGAAACTTGTATAATGTGTTTTAGTTACATACATATTGATATTTTACAACTATTTTAACACATTTGGCATTAAGTAATATGAAAATTACTATTTTAGTATTAATTTCAAAATGAACTATTTGATATATCACTGAGAGAGCATTTTAGTGTTATTTACAAACATACAATAAGCCTTAGGCCAAGGACTTACAATAAATTGGCGATGAAGGCAACCTTAGCACGTAGAGTAAATTAGCGATGAGAAGAAAAAGAAACCTTTCATGGCTGTTTAAGCGATTACACTAGTTAATTTTTAGAATTGCCTAAAGCTTAATGCATGAATAAACTACACAAATATATGAATAAAGTGATTTTTTAACTATAAACTTTGAAACCAGCTGTCAAAGTGTCCTGCATTTGATAATTATATTCTGTATAATTTGGCAATTTACAATGAAAAATTATTATTTTAAACTGTTTTAATTAATTACATTAACTGTACTTTTTAATACTAAAAATGGAGCTGGCGGTCAGTCGCCTCTTTATTGTGATATTAAGGTATCTTAGGCAGACAAAAATTGAAAGAACATATGCCTTCTGACTCAGACAAATAATTTTACTCATGTCCGGAGCGGTTTCTCACGCAGTTTAAAATACTCAGAAAGAAACGTCGGAAACCCTTATAAATGGGCAGTACTTGGCATAGATTATTTTCCATAGCAACGCCACATTCTCCGAGCATATTGCTCAGATCGAGCCTTTATGGCATATCTTGTGAGTGATTATGACAAAAAACTATCCGGATATTGCAAATAAAACGCAAAATGTTTAATTATTCATCAATATTTTTTTTGTCGCCTTCAAAGCAATCCCCACCAGATGTAGTACACGTGTGCCAATAAATTTTCAAGTCTTCAAAAGACTTTTCCTAAGTACTTTTTGGGATGGCCTTCAGCTCCTTCAGCGAATTTTGTTTTATTTCAGCTATCGACTGAAAGCGGGTTCATCTGCGCGGCAATTTCAGTTTGGGGAATAGGATAAAACCACACCAAACCAAATCTGGTGAATACGGTGGTTGAGAATGTTCTCACACAAACGCCTCAATACGGTAAAATAGAACTCCTTACTGACCGATTGTCTCTCCGGAACAAATTCACTATGTACCAAATCAAATGTATCTTAATTTTTGAGCTACTTTGGCATGGTTTTATTGGTTTCGGCTCGTTTTATTCCCAAAGAGAACTGCTTATTGTACCCTTTTTGAAAAATATTCAGCTTTATCGTGACGAGTCGAGCAAGAACGCATTTCATACCCAAAATATCCACCATATGATCATTCGAACGAACTCGCGAGAGATATCGAACTCTCTTGCCATACCTCTAACACTTGCCTGGTGATTTTCAAGCACCATATCCTTCACCTTTTTATTATTTTCTTTCATCAGTTGAATAGATTGAGGATCGTCCAGAACGCGATATGTCTTCTGCGATCTCTCGACCGTCTTTGAAGCCTTTGTACAATTCTTAGACTTGTGATTTTGATAAAATTGAATCACCCTTTGATTTGAGACGAATTCTTTCTTCGATATTCTTATCAATTGTAAGAATCGGAACTCGCTACAGGAGTGTACCAAATTAAGTGGCTGCTGTAAGGAATCTAGTTGACAAATCGCCTCAAATTTGGCGTAGTAACTAAGGAAAGTCTTATAAACTTAGCAAAATACATTTTTTTGAAATATCATTTACACGGGGTATTTAATTAGAAATTCCGGGTGCTTTTTTGTCACAATGTACATACTTGCTGATCCGGCATTCAAACTGGTCCGCCGGTACGCGATACTTTAAACGCATTTTTCTCGAAACTGTCTTCAAACCTATACCTACTATTTCTGAAGTTTTACTGGACCGATTTATCTGAAAATTTTGGAGTATTTTTTATAGACTTGTATATGTGTGGACTTATTCATAACCACAAATGTTTACTATTTAAAAAGAAAATCGAAACAGTCAGAAAAGTGGTACAAAAATTCGTGAAAATATTTTTGCTAACTTTTCCGCAGTTCCAGATTATTATTTAAGATTAATTTTTTTTTTTTTTTTTTTTTTTTTTGATTGCTAGGAGAGTTGAAATCGTGGGTATGGTCACTGGATAATTTTTTTTTAGATCCCACACTGCATCAGCTGTTAATTTTTAAAAATTTTGAGTTTTTTACCTTTTTTATGTTTTGATTTTTTTCTGTATTGCTTCTTCTTTTCCAAACAAAAAGATATTTATTATTTTTTTCTTTTTCAAAAACTACTACGAGCCATACCTTGATGCTATTTAACTCCTTTCAGCATTAAAATATTATGATGATGTCATTGTGATATTTTAATAATGTTATGTATACTTTTCATGGTGATTACCCTTTCAATAAAGGTATGATCGAATATTAAGAAAAGAAAAAAAATTAATACAAATTTTTAAAATGTTTTTTATCCACCAAAAAATACAAAATTTTTCTAATGGCCTAGGAAACCTCTGTGTGAGTGCTGAAGCAAAAGTATAAAATCCATGATAAACTCCAGATTTAAGATAACATCATATTTACAGCAATCCAAGAATTGAAACATACCAACTTTGCTTGAAGACTTTAAATTCAAAATACTTTTAAAGAATATCACAGATAATTGCATATTTATAATATTTAATATGGTACATACAACTAATTTAATGACGAAATGAAAATACAGCTCAAGTAAAGATAACTCTGAAAGAAAAGTAGAGTAGAAACGAAAAAAAACCGTAAACAAATACGAAATGTGAGAAGAAAAAATCGCAGAAAATTAAAATAAATCTTCTGGTCTTACAGCGAAGGACGTGCATGCAAAACTCTCGGCTGCGACTGAATAAGAACACAGCGAAAATATAAAAAAGAAGGAAAAAATAATAACAACAACAATGTAGCAGTAGTATTCGCTACTTTATGCTGCGAAACAGAGGAAATAAGCAGCAACTGGTGTAAAACGTTGGTAAAGCTCTCACGCCAACAGCAAATATGTTACGTATACGACTTGTTGAACGGCAGCCAGCACACATATGTGTCTCCTTCCACACTCGTCTGTGGCACGCACAGAGCACGTTGCATGCGTTTAAGGCTCTTAACATAAGCGTCTGCTGTGCTCCTGGCATGTCTGTGATGGAATTGAAAGCGCCAAAAATGACAAACACAAAACGCAAATAAACATTAATACTCAATAATCAAAGATAAAAAAAATGAAGGATGATGACGAAGTGATGGCATGAGCAAAGCAATCAATCTGTAAAAATATGCTTAAATTATGTAGGTACGAGTATACTTATAGGTGATTTTATATGGATGTTTCCACATATGAAATACTTACACGCTTTAAAAATTATTTTCATGCAATAAATATTGAAGAAAATATCCAAAAAATACTATATTTTGTTTTCTCTCTTCGATCGACTGAAAATGGATTCCACGGAGCGACTACAACCTTTCTAATATATATTTCACAAATGCATATATAGAACACATCACTATGAGAAACATATTTTTTTTTTCAAAATCTAAAATCCACCACATTAAATTTTTTTCTACTACTTCACTACTCAACACAATTCGACAGCTCTTGGTAATTTACTAAAATTGCACTTCTAGTTCGCCATCTCCCACGCAATTGGGTTTTTATGAATTTCGCTTTGGCTTTACTTGTTTCAGCTTAGCTGTACTGCTTGTCCGCTATGATATTGAGCATGAAAACAAAAAGCTATATTTTTTTGTTGTTTGTAGATGAAACCTACTAAGTTATACACCAAAATACACGGCGCACAAGCAAATAGAGGACATTGAATTGTTCACCAGCAACCATTTTTGCGTGCTCGCCATGACAACGTCAAAAGAGGCACACCCTTCGTACCGGTGTCTACAATACCTTTAGCAGGCAAAAATTATTACTATTAGCGACCCTTACGGTTTGGCCTTCAAATGTCAATGTCATTGGATTTTGTATACGCCAAGAACGCCTTTTCTCGAAATTATACATGTATTTAAATTATATTAATAATTTAGAAAAGATAAAATGCAATTGCCAATTAATTCTTATTAAGCCTATTTGTATTAATATTGTCATATGAGTTTTGAATCAGCTTAATCTGATTTCAAGTTTAAACTCTTTCTTCTAGCAAATTAAAGATTTTTTAAATGATATGAAAAGCATTGCCTACATTTAGGATGATGTTTCTAAATAATAAAGAAAATGGTAGAAACAAGTAAAGAGGGGTTAAGTTCGGGCGTAACCGAACAATTTATACTCTTACTAAACCCATATTTGACATAAAGGCATACTATTAGCAGGAAAATATTCTCTCTGAATTTCATTATTATAACTCATACATTGACCGATATTTTGGATAAAAAGTCAACTATAGCTAATGGAGTTCAAATAGTTCGTATCTAGGGGCTTGAACAAATTTGGTTCGATTAGGACAAGGTGGAATATTTCAAAGGCACTATTCGTCCTACTTGATTTGTATACTGGAAAGTGAAAGAATAAAATAGAATTTAAAGCTGTGTTCAAAGGGATGTAGAAGTGGTTGTGGCCCGATTTGACACTATGTATGAGAATATCAGTAGAATGCTATATATTGTTATATATATATATGCGTTATATTTGATTGAAATCGGTCGGACAGGTCCGGATAAACGTGATTTCACCTAAAAGTGCCACGCCCATTTTCCAATTATGAACTGATTTTGACAGGTCTTAGATATGTAATAGCATACTTTGAGCGCACTTTGTGTGCAAAATATTCTGCCGATATCTTTATTGGCGATCGATTTACTACATATAATGTACAGTGAAGGAATCAGAATTGTGTATATGAAATAGGCGTGGTTGTCCGAACGAGCCCAGTTTTTGAGGGGTTAAATGGGCTTACGGTTTTCAAAAAATCGATTTTTTTATTGTCTTATTAAATACAAGAACACCTCTAGAATATTGTCCTAAACTTTCAACTTTGATTCGAATTATAGTTTCAGAGATACAACCTTCCGAACTTGTGTGCTCGAGGCTAGCTTGGCTAAGTGCGCCGTCTTTAAACGCGTTTTTCTCGAAACTGTTTTTGAAGTCGGTTGGCAAGGCTTCTCGAGAACCACTACTGCGAAATTTTTACAGCAATTTTAACTTTTTTGTAAAAATGTCTGTCAAAAATCCAATTTTCAGTTTTTTTCTTTCTTCCAAGTTTTAAGTTAAGGTTTTAACTAAAACACGTATAAGAAGTTATCTTGGGGCGCATCGTTTTTTCAAGTGGTCAACGGAAATGGCGTAGCATGGCCGAGTATAAAATATTTTTTTTTTTTCAAAAATTTCAGAATTTCTTTGTTAATAGTGTATGTTTGTAGCAATGAAAAATTCGAATAAAACCTTTCATTTGAGAAAAAAATTGTTGAAAAAAGGCTGTTTTTACCCGAGGAAACTCATTTAACCCCTGTAGAAATGGATTCTAGAATGAGAGCTCAAAAAAATGAAAGTTTACGAATAAAAATCAAGTCCGCTTGTCATGACTTTGAGTCTACTCTGAAGTTGTTATCCAAGCTTGTGCTAAAATAACCGCCAGCAGTTTTTATACAAACATTTTTTGCTTTAAATCTTAAACTTAAATCGCGCCGACCGCTGTTCACTTATTAAAGCTGCTCAGCTACAGCAGCGAGATGCAAGAGAAGCACAACTTCAGTAAATTAAATTTGCTCAATTACTTTATTAATTCAATATTCTTCTTTCTTCGCTACGTAAAAAGTGAAACGGATATTTTAGCCGTTAAACAGCAGCGTGAAATACAACAAAAACACAAGAGAAGCAGACATAACGGAAATTATGAGAAACGCACATAATTTTCTAAATCGAAAGAATAAATCAGCGCATCCATCACCGTCCACGGCCGACTTACTTTTCACCGCAAATGCGCATAAATTTACAGTCCATACACACGCACACACACATACACAAATAAACATATAAAACATCAACAAGCGCCGAAGAAGAAAACCCAACCACAACAACAACATTGATGGAATGTAGGCAAGACGGACCCCAACTCAGCGCCGCTGAGTTGAGGTAACGGCTCAGATTACTAGCGCGCGCACGGCGCTGCCAGCTAACAGCGAGTGACAACGGCGTAAATGAGTCGATGCAACAACAACAACCACAAAGCTTGTATTGTGTGAGTAATGATGCGGACTAAGCGAGTGTGATATTGTAACACTTTCGTTGAGACAGCGCCAACCAACTGACACACACACACACTCACACACTTATGTTTATATGTAGGCGAGCGCGTTTTGCGTCCTTGATTGCCTGCATTAACAGACGGGCGACAAGTAGCAGGGGGCACAAGCATGGAAAAAACTTAGAATCAGCGACAACCGTCGGTTAAAAAATCAGCACGTTGCAGCAAGTGTGAGGGGCAGCAGGCCAGTGGAATAAGCCAACGACTCGCGCTCGGCACAAGCAGAAGACGGTTGCCGTGTAGACACACGGTAATCTAACACTACCTGCCAGTCGCCGACGAGTGGCGGAGGACACGCACCCAGCAGCTTTGTTAAGCAAACGGATGCTGCGTGGACACTGAAAAAACAACAACAACAAACAAAAGACGCCAGCTATAGCAACAACAGGCGAACATAACGGTGTCCAAGAAGTTTTCGGACTCGACGAAGCAATAATCAGAAATCGTGCCATTGAAGTGTTTGAGTGGCAATCAACAGGAAGTTACCTTGGCAGGCGGGCTTGATGTGGCGGCGCTGTAGAGGTCAGTTGCTAGGCGCAGCGGCACAATAAGTGTGTGTGGACGGCCAGTGAGTATTCATCGTAGTGTAGTTGGGAAGCGAAATAAGGAAGCAGAAGAAAAGAAAATAACGAAGCAAAAGTGTATAGGCGAATGAGAGGAGAGGGGTTGTGGAGTTAAGTGTAGCAGCCCGTCAATATCGGCTATGAAATGTGTTATTTAGAGTGCGAGTAGGCACTTTTGTTGCTGCCAGACTATGCATGTTGCGCTTTTTTGCTGGAAAAACATATGTATATACACAATACACATCTACCATATATGCGTGCATGTTTGTATGTATGCGCATAAACACAGTTGATTCACTTTGTTACGTTGACATGTGTAGTACACGCATGCTTACTTACAAAATCTCTGTTGTTGCTACAATTGTTCTTGCTTTTGTTGTTGTGCACTCATATTATACGTTGCTACACTTGTTTTGGCATTGTTGAAGTAACGAAGCAACAGCAACAGCCACTCTGGTAACCATTAGCTCGGCCAGCTTCAGTCGCAGACGCAGACGCAAAGCAATAGAGAGGTAACAACAACAACAACAACTACAACAAAGTGGAGCAACATACGACAATAACAATAAACATGTTGGCTGGCAAGAGCACATTGTTGCCGCAGCATTTCACATTTTCGGTTCATTTGTTCGCGCGCGTTCAACGGACAAGCTACGCTGTCGAAAAATGCTTTAATAATTTTGAGCGTTCTATTTTTCTCTTGCGGCTAATTGACGAAATATATTTTTCGGGGAAAATTGCAAATAAATGCATTAAATGTAAATTGGCTGTAAATTTTAAGTGCGCGCAAGCATTTCATAAATATTTTGCTATGAAGAAGCGTTTTATGCATGTATTACGCTGCGTATACGTAACCTGTTGTGTGGGCTGGCTGCAGTTTGAATAGTGAGGTTACTCATACGCACTGTAGTGTGTCTATTTTGAGTTGTGAGTGTTGAAACGTAAAGTGTTGTTGGATAGTTGTTTTTTTTTTTTTTTTTTTGAGTAATAAATTAAAAGTAGAAGTGAATTAAACACATACATATTTATATGCGTATGTATGTGTATTGAAAGTTATGTGTTTGTGTGCTTCCGAGCCGCCAGTGGTCCGCATGTGCATATCACTCCGATCGACAAGTGTGTATTGTGTCTTGTGTCACTTACGTGCAACACCTAGCAACGTATCGCGTGTGGCTCACAGAGAAAACATCATTACAGACGCTGCGCAGCGGAAGCCCGCCAAAAACCGAAGAAATCGCAGCCTATAAAGCGAAACCAAAGCAAATCAAATTCAAACGCCGCTGCTAAACGAGACGAGAAAAATCATTTACAAATGCGCGTTGTGTAAAGGAAATACATATATATATATATATATAGTATGTATGTATAAGTATTAGTGTATAATATATATGTATATTTATATATTAGCGCGTGGGTGCTGAGCCACGAAGTGGTATCCATGTGAAGTGTATCGAGCAGGCGGAAGTGGCGCAATCATTGTCGATGTTGCGTTGTTGCTGTCGTTGGCGCTTTGCTGGCTGAATCTGTTGCCATTGCCAATCATTACTCCAAAGAAAACATACACAACAACAATAACAAATTTATGAATAATACATATATGTGTGTATACGTGCGTGTTCAGCGCGCAGAATAATGTAGTAAGCGGCAATCAAAGCTCTGCGCCGCCTTCCGTTATTAGCTGCTCATTTTTTAATGATGCGAAAATGTGATAATAAAAAATTAATTGCTGGCAAATTGCCAAATAATTGAGTGGTTTTGATGAGTGGCTGAGCAAAAAAAAAAAAAAAAAACAACGAAGTGTTATACAATATGCGTTGTTGGAAACGAAGTTTGGGAAAAGGAGAGTTAAGAAAATTGTTTATTTAATGAAGTGTTTAAAATTCAATTATTTTAGAGTAAAGAAAATATAGGTGAAAATCGATGCAATAAAATTTTACTTAAATTTCGTTTTAAAAGATTAGCCCAAAACGGTTTTCTTTGAGAGTATTAAATGGCAAAATTCCTTTATATGTTTATATAATTAATAAATTTATAATATTAGTACACAATTATCCTTATTTCAAAAAATCAGCAAACACTTCTAAAAATATCCATATCATTGTCAAGCGCTTGATTAATAAGTAAGCTTGGACTTTTAACACCATTGGGCGTATTCGAGTCCTAGTAAATATAAATTTAATTCGCTTTATTATTAGAGCGCAAGTTTGAAAGCATTATATGACGCTCACGCGACGACTTGAGCACTTCAATCATCCATGTTATCAAAGTTGAAGAAAGCCGCTATTTTCCCTGGGTTTGTAGCCTAATTATAAAATACCGAATTTTAGATATACATACATATATATTCGACAGATGAGGTAGAAAGGCAATATTGATTATGTTTTCAACACTCTCTTACCTTGCTTGATTTCTTAGTGTAACAATATGAAGTTTAATCTACAGGCATAAATTCACAATAACTGTGTGGCACAATCATCACGGAGTTTTGTCCGATCTGAACAATTTCTTCGGAGATCGCACCGCTGCATTGGACAATAGTTTATGAAAAATTTCGTAAGGATATCTTCTCAAATGAAAAAGTAAGTTTTTCGGTACAAGCACTTGTCTTTGATCATTCTGTTTGTATGGCGGCTATATGCTGTAATGCTTCGCTCTGAACAATTTATTCGGAGATTGTATCGTTACCTTTGACAATAATCCATGCCAAATCGCGTGAAGATATCTTAACAAATGAAAAAGTTTTCTATACAAGGACTGGATTTTAATAGGTCAGTTCCTATAAAAACTATAATATTAGCTATAATGGTCCGCTCCGCAAATGATTTTCAGAGATTGTAGCGTTACTTTCGAGAATACTCTATGCCTAATTTCGTGAGGATATCTTCTCAAATGAAAAAGTTTTCTGTACATGCAATTAATTTGATCGTTTTGTTTGTATGGTAACTACAAGCTATAATGGTCCGATCTGAGAATTTCTCTCGGAGACTGTAGCGTTACTTTAAGAACATTCTTTGACCAATTTCGTTAAAATATCTCCTCAAAAAGTTTTCAGTACAACCACTAGATTTTGTCCGTTCAGTTTGTATGACAGCTTATGTTACAGCGTCCGCTAAGCAGGTTTTTGGAGAGAAAAAGATGTATGCGAAATTTCAGATCGATAACTCAAAAACTGAGAGACTAATTCACATATATGCTGACAGGCGAAAAGACAGACCTGGCCAAATAGATTCAGCTCATCACGCTGACCGTTTGTATATATATTTTATAGACTCTCCGACGTTTCCTTTTGCGTGATTCAAACGTCGTGACGAACTTAATTTACGCTCTATAGAGTACAAAAACTCACTACAGAAGCGTTTTAATGATATCATTAAACTATATACTAAATATTTATAAATCAAGATGTCTATAAGGAATAAACAAGTCATAATTTAAAAGTTGTTTATATAAGAAGCAGGATAAGATTTCTACTTATACTCTCCGATGCGAAGTTTTACCTCTTTTCTCTCTGCAATATATCTCCTGAAGCTTTTACTTTCTCCGTTGGAAGATAAACTTTGTACGACAAATGTTCCATATTCACGAAGGAATAGATCCACCGGATGATATTTACAGAAAAACACCTATTAAATTTAACAATGTCTACCTTATCATAATTTACTTTGACTATGCTCGACGGGATACACACCAACATGCACTCATTTCCGCTATCAGCTGACTGAGGTGTAGACACGCTTAAAAAATACACCATTCACTGAAATAGCGCATCATTTCCTTGTGTGTCGATGCCGGTAACAGCATACACGCACACATGCACACATACAAAATCACTGCCATTATCAGCATTATAGATGAAATAGAAACATCAACAAGGCTAACAAGAAGAGAGCAAGCATAAGCAACGCCACCATCAATGAGCGGCTTACAAACTCGCATTTATTAGTTTATTTTTGTGTGTATTTGTAGTGCCAGTGCAAACAAATATGTACACGCACACACACACATATATGTATATAAATTTGTATTATATCTGGGGAAAAATAATTATGATTACATGTCACAGTGGCAGACATTTTCATCATAATCATTTACTTTACGATCGATATTACAGGCAATATCTACATATATAGCTCTCATATACACATACTATCTGTGCATACATATGTACATAATGTAAGTGTTTATGCCGTCTTGGCAGCAAAAGGTATTTGCTAGGTGCTGTTTGAGTGAAGAACCCATGCGTTTCTGGGTAAATATGCAACGCATATATTTGTGTATGTATTAAAGATAGCGGTATTCCTTTTGTACGCGCATACATAAACAAATATTTGTTAGTGTATACATATACATACATTTGTATATACTAGGATGCATGGCAAGTCTGCATGCCGACCAACTAAGCAAACGATTTGCAAGTGACATTTGTGAGCTTTGCTGCTTTGGTATGCTTTGTAGCAGGTAAATTTGTCATAAGCATATATACAACTGCCCGTAAATATGTATATATGTATGAATGCATTTGTAGTGCTGTTGGATCTCATGGTGGACATAGTTAACAAACTTTCCTTCTCAACCAGCAGCCAGCTAAACAAAGTAAATGACGATATCTTCATTTGATGAAACTTGTTTGTATATATTTATAATAATTGTTTTAAATATATTAATAATATTATTTAACAGAAGATGATATTTCTTCATCGTTTCAATTTCGCGCTTTCAATTGCCGATAGCATTTTGTTAAATAAAATTATAGAATTTGCAAAAATATTGATTTCCACCATAAACTATATTATTCACTGTGTGGCAGGGCAAAAAGCAAAAACAAGAACAGCGTTAACTTCGGCTGCAGCGTAGTTTTAATACATTTCATATGTGTCTTTCTTATAGCATAAAAAGAATATAAAAAAATATTTTACTTGATTTTGGACTGACGGCTTGTATGGCGGCTATATGCTATAGTGTTTCGATGTGAACAATTTATTCGGAAATTGTACCATTACTTTGGACAATAAGCCATGCTCAGTTGCGTGAAGATATCTCGTCAAATAAAGTAGTTTTCCATACAAGCACTTTGTTTTGATCGATCAGTTTGTATGAAAGCTATAAGCTATAGTGGTCCGATCTGAAAATTTATTTCGGAGATTGCAGCGTTTGTTTTTAGAATATTATATGCCAAATTTCGTAAAGATGTATCGTCAAATAAAAAAGTTTGTCATACAAGGACTTTGAATTGAACGATCAGTTTGGTTTGTATGGGAGCTACATTTAAAAGTGGTCTGTTATCGGCAATATTTCGAAAATTACGAGCTGCTAAGGGGAAATAAGGTGTGTGCTTAATTTCAGATCGATAACTGAAAGACTGAGGGACTTGTTCGCGTATATTCAGAGCATGCCTTAATAAAAAAAGACTAAGGATGACAGTCAGAATACTACAAAAGTAGTTTAGAATCAACATATTAGGTAGTCGAAAAAGGTTTTTCGTATTTATAATGAAACTTTTCGTAATTTTATTTTTTTGATAAAATTTTTGGTTGAATGAAACTAAAAATCTCACCTTTCACCTCACACTATATGGTATGATACAATGTGATTGGTAGCACTGGCGATATACGACTGCACCGACATTATTGACAAAATACGAAAAGACTTTCTCGACTACCCATTAAAAAATATAATGATATTACTTTAACTTGGAAAAATTTTCATAAATCAATACAATATACTGTAATCTTAAAAAAGTAGTAATAATTATGAAGAGCATTGAATTTTCAATGTATTTACGTGCTATAAGGTACAAACATAAATTTTCAATTGTATTTTTTATTTCATTTTATTAAAATTATGCTATCTTTTCATTTATTTATCTATTTGTTTGCCGTAATTTTTAGTTTTTCATATAACTAAATTTGTAATTGACTTATGTCAATTTTCAGCAAAGAAAGCTTTCGCACAGCTTTATTAATCCGAATTCCTAAAAAATATTAACGGAGTATGCTGGCAAGGGAAAATTTATACACAATAACGTAAATACATTTAAATTCACATGCGTTCACAAAAAAATATCGCACCGACAAAGGATAATAGAATTTATGATGATAAAAATATGAAAAATCACGTGAAAGTGCACACAAATACAGGGTCACGTTTATGAGCTACCGCTGGTCACACAAAAACTACACGTTGCACAGTGGTGCATGTTAATAAAATGCAATATGCACAAAGGCAAAGTTTTCCATTTGAAGTGTGAAAAACAAATCGAGTGTAGAAGAAAGTTAAATGTTCACAGAAATTGAAAACACTAACAACACACACATATAATAAAACAGACTAATCTATATAATATATGTATATGTAGATGTATATACTTCTCTCTCTATACATGGTATATATGTATAGTATACCTAGTATTGTCCTAATGCCAAATTGCTTTCGACATGAGTTTGTGCCACTTAAAGCGCTCTCGCCGTCACTAGTTCGCCGTGGCTTCTCCTTTTTAATATAAATTTGTATCAGCGCAAGGTTAAGCATTGATTTTGGTTTTGAATTTTGCTTTTTCTTCTGCTTGTGCAAGTAACTTTCACTAATTAGATTCGAGCTCAAACGAAACTCTGTCACTGCGGCAGCGAGCAGCGCCAGTGCGTATGAGTAACCCGACAGCTGCATTGTGTTCGAATATTATTACATGTATGTATATCGTGTGTAGGTTTGTAAGTAGCATTGACAGGAGAAAAATTTAATTATGCCAATATTGAGGGAGAAACGGTTGTTTCTTTCCGTGCATATGCATATGGGCAAACTTTGTACATAAGTATTAGTGCATATACATATAATGTATGTAGGTGCATATAATTCGAAAATAATGAACTAAATCATGTTAAAATATTATAGATAAAATAGACGAACTATATTTTCGGTTTGATAGTTGAGAATTTTTCCGATTTTTCAAATATAACTAGGACAAGTAAGCAAGGGCTAAGTTCAGGCTCAACCGAATATTTTATGCTCTTGCAACTTGCAAACGTCAACCAGAGGATCGGAATCTAAGCTATTTTATATACATATACTCTATATAACTCATACACTGACCAACAAATTCCGCCTAAGGTTTTGATATAGAAAAATGAAAATCATTATACACACAGCCGTTGACAGCTAATTAGAAACGCGACTTGTTTTGAAGTAAATGAAATAATTTTCGAATAAATCACTTATTTTTACCCTTTTTTCACTCATTTTATTAAAACTTACGTTAAACTTAAACTCAGGGAGTAAAAATTTTAATTAAAAATAATTTTTTTTTTAAGATTTTAATAAAAATGTGTGAAATCAACGATTTGAGTGCGACAATTAATTAGAAACGAAAATTTTTTTATCATCAAAAGATACTGCTATTAAAAAATATTGTTTACTTTCAGTTAGTGTTTTCTTGCTTACCCGTTTAACTTTAATAATGCTTCACATCCACTGCGAATTGAGGTTATAAGACACTGACAGCACACCACCTAATTTCATAAAAAAAGACATCCATATTTGTGATATTTTTGATACCTACAGCTTTCTTGACATTAACACAGATGTGTTCTCTTCGGGCCACTCCAAAACATTTATGGAATTTTCAACAAAAAACTTTTGTGTTGACTTTGCCGTGTGCTTTCTATTATTATTTTGTTGGAATTTCCATATAACAGGCAAATTATATTTAGTCCCTGGCAGAATGACATTTTTTAGGATGTCGACGTATTTCTAATTATTTAAAATTCCATCTATAATATGGAGCGGACGTACACCATCCCAGGAAAAAAAATCGCATACCATGATTGATCTTCCACCATGCTTCACTGCACGTGAAACATAGCGAGAATCTAATTGTTAATAGATTGGTCGGCAAACATACCTTCGACCATCAGGATCTATGCGATTTATTTTGGTTACATCGCTCCAAACAACATACTTCCATTTATTTGTTGTCCAAGATCAATAAGCGTTGGAAAAGTCTACACATTCTTTCCTTTGAAGTTTAGTTAGAAGTGCATGCATGAAGCTGTTCTGCCGTGAAATCCAATTTGTAAGTAAGTAATGTTAATACGTAGGGTGGTGGCTTTTATTCATTAAAAAACTTAAATAAAACCACAACTTTGAAAAACACTCTTACCAGAAATCAATAATATTATTAATAAAAATTAGCACCTTGAGGAATTTTAGTTCTTTAAACAACTGTTTACTTGTTTAACTTAATAAGCTTGCGCACTTAATTCACCTTCTATATCGTAGCGCATTTACTATTTGGGGGGAAAGAAAATAAAAGAATTTGATCTTTAACTTCACTCTGTTTTGTAGGGAATTTAGTAGTAAATAGAGTAGCACGAACAATGCAAGACTTTTAGGAATCCAAATAGCGGTATATTCAAATTTTTTATCATCTTACTCATCAGGCACCTACAAAAAAGGCAGCGTTTCTAATTAGCTGTCAACAGCTGTACATTTGTAGTATAAGGGTGTTGGGGTAAGTAGTATCGACCTGGCTTTATCAAGTAGTTATTACACTATTATTCATATTAAAAAATGTTCCCTGGGTTCCATTAAGGTATCCCACAAACAATCACCAATCATATGGCGCAAAGTCAGCCGAATGTTCGAAAATTCTTATAATAATTATATGGGGCCTAGGTCAAGTTTTCGCCCAATTTTATCTGTTTTCGATACAAATATGAGCATAACATTTTCATAGAGATAACTCAATTATTGGCCAATATATCCAGTAAAAAGTCACTGGGAAGTTCAAAAACCCATTTTGGATACATAGAATTACTACTGCAATAAAAGGATTCTGTCTTAATTTCTACTGCATATCTCCCACATTGACCGATATTTTCGGTCAAAAGTCACTATCGGTACCTGGGGTCCATATACTCGTATTTGGTACTTAAAAGTTTGAAAAAATTTGATTGGATTTGGGTATTTTTTGTTCTTAAGGTGGCCTACTTTAAAAAAATTAGTAGTGCAAAATTTTATCCCGTTATCTTAATAACTTCTTGATGTGTGTACTGAAAAGTGAAAGAGTCAAAGGGAATTTAAAGTTGTGTTATAAGGGAAGTAGATGTGGTTGTAGACCGATTTCGCCCATTTTCGCACTGTGAAATAACAATGCTATAAACCGAATTTGGTTGAAATCGGTCGAGCAAGTCGTGAGGTATGTTATTTTACTTAAAAGTGGGCGGTGCCACGCTCATTGTCCAATTTTCCCACCGGCTCCCTTAAAGCCCTCTCACATTATCTCGGGGTAAAATTTAAAGCCTCTGGCGTATTTAATGATTTATTGCGCTTTTAGTAGTTTTGAGAAGTATCGTTATGTGGGAAGTGGGCGGGGTTATCTCCCGATTTCGTCCATTCTTATAGTGCAAGTATTTGCAACAAGCAAATTTGGTTATTGCAGCTCTAGTGGTTTAGGAGACGTGTATAAGTTTAATATACAGTGGCTCACAGCTTATTTGACCCAACATATATTTTCAAACATAAATGAGTATACATTTTTAACTAAAAAAGATAGTAAAAAAATAAAAACGCAGTTCCTTTAGTAGATATTGAAGAAATAACAAAGCGCTTAAATTTTATTAAATTCACAAAAGGTTTCATATTTATTCAACTTAAAAGAAAAATACTGATTTTTTCAATGTCACAGCTTATTTGACCCACTGCATTTAATGCACAGCTTCTCTTCCAAGAAGCTTAGCCTAACGGTGCTTTTTTTTGTTTACAATTTGCATATTACATTCGCACATAGAATTTTCACTTTTGATTGGATTTTGTCAAGAAAGCATGTGTTACAACCATGGGAGGACGCACAACGATCGAACAACGAGAATTAGTCCTTAAAGACTATAAAAGTGGACTTTCTCGACGAGAAATTGCAAAAATTGTGCATATACCAGATGGTACAGTAAAAGCCATTATCCACAGATTCGTTTTCGAAAACCGCATCGAAAATAAAGGAAGAAAAGCGCCAAACAAGGTTTTTAGTAAAACTGATGAACGCTATATTGTGCAAAAAATTTAAAAAAAAACCCAAGGATTTCAGCCCCAAAACTAGCCAGTGAGATGCAGGACATAACCGGCAAAACATTTTGTACGGAAACTGTCCGACGTGTTTTAAGAGAACATAATTTTCACGGCCGAGTTGCTCGCAAGAAGCCGTTTATTAATAAAAAAAATAGAGACAACCGCTTGAAGTTCGCAAAGGAGCACATAAAAAAGAATCCAGGATTCTGGAATGATGTCATTTTTGCTGATGAGTCCAAATTTAATATTTTTGGATCCGATGGACGTTCATATGTGTGGAGGRAGCCCAATACAGAGCTTAAAGATAAGCACCTAAAGCCGACTGTAAAGCATGGCGGTGGCCATGTAATGGTGTGGGCCTGTATGTCGGCTGCAGGTGTTGGAAGGCTTCAGTTCATAGAGTCAACAATGGACAAAATGCTTTATCTCAATATCCTAAAGGATAATTTGATTCAAAGCGCCGAGGATCTAGGAGTAAAGGATGATTTTAGATTTTACCAAGACAACGA
>NW_017537190.1:447618-455720 GCF_001853355.1 Bactrocera latifrons | reverse complement strand
CAAAAAAGTTGGTGGAATCTATGCCAAAGCGCCTGAAAATGGTCATTGACGAAAAGGGAGGCCATACAAAATATTAAAATTTTGTTATTCTTTCGTTATTTTGTTAATTTTTATTTAATTTAAGAAATGGGTCAAATAAGCTGTGACATTGAAAATATCATTATTTTTCTTTTAAGTTGAATAAATATGAAACCTTTTGTGAATTTAGTAAAATTTAAGCGCTTTGTTATTCCTTCAATAGCCACTAAAAGAACTGCGTTTTTATTTTATTGCTCTCTTTTTTAGTTAAAAAGTTATACTCATTTATTTTTGAAAATATAAAGTGGGTCAAATAAGCTGTGAGCCACTGTACATAGAGGCCACGCTCACTTTTTCAAAATTATTTGCCCACAGGCAAAATTTTTGCTACATTTTCATATTTCAATTTAGTGCTTAGTTATGGCACTTTATTGGTTATCGGTTAATGGTGTTTTGTGGGCGTAGAAGTGATCCGATTACGCCCATCTACGAACTCGTAATCTGCCGGCATTCACTTTTCAAGGTCACAGAAGGTAAAAAATGCATTCAAATCGTGCCCAACAAATTTCAAGTACAGCTATACAACAACATATATTGGAATATTTATATTAAAGTTGTGAGCGTAGACGCTCCATAAAATTGATATTTTTCCCACAAAAAGCTAATTAAACGTAGTACAAGTCTTTATTTTTAATACGATCTGATGATTAATATGATTTGAACCGTGCCCAAAACATTTAACTTTTCCGCATATATTTAACACGTGATTTTTCTATGTTTTGATTTAAATTTTTATCTTTAAAGCGAATACTCCTACAAAATTGAAAAAAAAATTTAATACAAAACGTATCGCCCTACAAAAAAGCTCTGATTAGAGTTTTTCTAAAAAAAAATCCTTAAGAAGTTAAAGTAATGCAACAAATGTACTGTGTTCATACAGTACACCATGTGGTATGAGCAACGTAGAATTTACAGGATAGTACACCATGTCGTATGAGCAACCTATTATTTATTAGATGCTTATATGATGCTCGGCACATTTTGCTAACAACTTTAAAGGAATTTTTTTTTAGGAAAAAATCAACAAAAGTTTTCTACGTCCATATGTGGTCCTCCTCTTGTTCTAGTCTGAATGGCATAAGGAGTTATCTGATAATTTCAAATATATTGGTTTGCTGTTTAATGCAATATACCATAAATACATGGGAAAGAGATACTATGATTTAGACAAGGTTTCAATAGAGTTTATTTACATTCAGTAATGCTCTTTAAGGTAAAAATTAATTTGGGTAATAACAGATAGTCTATACATACATACACATGATCTTACCATAATAATTTTTTATAACCTAATAAATATTATAAAAGTTCCACTCCAATAAATAATGCCCCGTTATGCTCTTCTCAGCGAGAGTAATTTTCAAAAATTATAATATCGAAAGCAAATACAACAACACGAAATTATATTTCGGCATATCGCAGGTGATAAAGTGCACATTAATTTAATCATGAAAACTTTGCGGTCGCAAAAACAAAGTAAAATTTATGTAAATATGTAGTCATGACAATGGAAATCGAATTGCACACAGAAACCACACACCAGCACACACATACACACACAAACACAGCCATTTGAACTTAAATGTGGGCCAAGCGCGTTGAATGATATGGGCGTATGCTTGTGTGGGTGAACGCGCGGATAAGGGAGCACATAGAGGACGTGCGCGAATGCTGATGAGTGTGAGCAATGTGACATACAATAATATGATTTGCATTGACTACTATATACGATATGCAGCAAGCGTAGTTGTGTGGGTGTCAAACACATACACATGCATATGAATGCTTTCATGCATATTACACACACACACACACGCACACTTGCGTGGCGCATTGATGCTGGTCATGTTGGCGCATACATACATAGTACATGCGCAAACACATAGGTATGTACAAACATAACGGTATGCATGTATGTGGATGCGTGTGTGACCTACCTGTTGCTGCGCCTAGCACATGTTGCTTAACCGTACCGATAATTTTCTCCTTTTGCAAAGTGTGTGCGACGATGCTATCGCTGAATGTCGCTGCTCCTACTGCCCCGCCGCTGGGACCAACGTCCGCTTGCTTATAAATTAGTTTAGTTGGTAGTGGTGGCGGTAGTGGCGGCGGCGGCGGTGGTGGTGGCGCTGTCGTTGTTGTTATTATTAATGGTTCAGTCTGTGCGGATGTTGTTAAGCAGTTTGTCGATGTGTTAGAGTTATTTTTGTATTTCTGTAATTCAATCTCGGCATGCTCGGCACGTGCAATCGCCTTGCGCAATTCCTCTTCCAGAATTTCCACTCTTACTTTGAAAGTGTTTAGTTCATCGTTAGTATTTTTTTGTATAGCCGCTTCCATAAGAGATTTCTACAAAGTGAGGGGGGGTTGGAAAATTAGTAGAAAAAATTATAACATAAAAATAACGTTAAAAGATGAGTTATGAGCGGCATTGGAGCAAGCAAACGCAAGTCAACATAAAATACGAGTTTCGAACAAATCAAAATAACTCTAAAGCACAATTATGAGTAATAGAAAAGCAGTAAACATATGCAACAAATCAATACAAAAAATGCATTAAAAGAGAAAATAAGTTGAATTAACATAAAAAATAAAGCAGTAAAAACTATGGAAAAGTTGGTTGTGAGTGAGTAAAGCGCATGCGCGATATTTTATTTTATATGTTAAATAAATAGCGGGTTGTTATGTTAATGAAAAAAAAAACAAGAATAACATGTCATATAAATAAAAAAAAAAATAATCTTAACGGGTTACATAGGTTTACGGGTTCCAAAAAATTGCATATTTTTTATTGTCTTATTAAATTCTACAACATCTCTAAAATTTTGTCCTACATTTTCAAGCTGATCCATGTAATACTTTCAGAGATACAGCCTTCAGAACATGAGCGTTCGAGGCTAGTTGGGCTAAGTGCGCCGTCTTTGAACACGTTCTTCTCGAAACTGTGTTTTTGTAGCCGGTTTTCAAGATTTCTCGAGAATTATTCAAACGATCTTCAAGCATTTTTGCTCAGATCTCTGAGGTATTGACAATTTTCAGATGAAGGCAGTGAAGTTTTTCCTTGAGGTTGGCTGAAATATCTCAAGAAGTTTTAGTATGAAAGTTTATTTCGGGTGAAATTCAATTATTTCACACACAGTCCTGATTATATTGGAAACGTAAAATTTTAAGTTAACTCTTTATTCAATTTCGTTCCATGGTAAAAATCGCCTGACAAACCTTTCTTGTTGTAAATAAACAGTTGCTAACACACACTAATTGGTTTATAAAGCTCAAAATTCACACGAACATAAAAAAGGTTGTATTAATCTAAGAGAAGTGGGTTTATATTTATTCGCTTTGCGCGCTCACTTTATAATAGAATAGGAATAGTCCGGGTCACGTTTACTTGCTCAGCGAAACCTTATATTTTAAAAGATTCATAAGCTACGCCTTAAAGTAGTCCTCTTAAGAATTTGTGATTACCTAAATAGGAGCTTCTAAACTAAATCTCTTCTCCTTTCTTTCGAAGAACATACGAAAATTGCTAATTATGTTTTCTGGCTTAAGTATTTTTAGAGGTTTTCTCGTTGAGGAGACTGTTGCTCCGGAAGCCTAATTTATCGGTCATGTGACCAAATTCATCGATCATATGATGCTGTCCGACCAATTTTCTATGCCAAATATGCTCGAAATGTACCAAAACGATTCTCTCACAAAGTAGTCACGTATAAAAGTTAAGTTGTTTTGTAAGTTGTAAGCTTTATTTTATACAGCCAGCATGCCAATTAATCACTATTAACACAAATATTTCGCTCGCTTTTGTAAAAATTTTTGATTTGAGCAAATGTTAAAGCACTTCATCTACAATCAATGCCGGCACATGACTGATAGTCCATTGTGCCTTAAAGTATAAGTTTAGAATACAACAAAAACATGCGCTCGCTTGGCTATGACATTAAACAGCCCCAAACAGCAGCAACATCTCCCTCGAAAATAAAGCTTAAAATAGATAAAGCTGCACTAGTTAAATTTCCCGCGCACAGCACAAAATGCACATACAACAAACAACAATTTCCTGTTCATGCAGTAAGAAATAGAATACGGCTCTATTAATATAGCAGCAACTGTCAAAAGCGCACTGTCAACGTTTTGTTCTTACACTCTTGGTATATGTATTTTTGTTGTAGTGCTATTGTTTAATAATAATGTGATTTCGCTTTCCACCTCCACCAAGGCAAACTCCGTACGCCATAACACCTATGTATGTATGTAGGCCCTCTGTATGTGTGCTGTTTTGGATTTGAAAAAGTTTCGATATTTGTGCCGCACGCTTTTAAGCTTAAGAGCTTCTGAATATATTATGAAAGAAGCCAGATACCCTTTTCAAACCCTAAATATAGCGGATTTGATTTATTATTGATTTATAGATATATAAGTTTTTTGCTTAATTTTATAATAAGTAGATTAATGTATGTATATACTATATATATTCATATATATGTATGTTTGGAAAAATGCCATTAAGAAAATATTTGTGGCATATTAGATGTTTTCTACAACTTCAAATTCGAAATTTGCTATAAAAAATTATAGCACATTTATTATGCTATAAATTTTTCCTATAAAAAATGTAATCTTGGAATATTTAGTCTGTACACAAAAAACTTTTGTTTATATATATATAGAAGAAATTATAGCACATTATACTATAAAAACTTTAATTTCGGAACCTTTCGTCTGTATACAAAAAAAAACCTTTTGTTCATATATATTTCAGCCCCCACTTACCATTTCGACAATGCGTTCATTATGGTCGCGATTTTGATTTTCGACTTCCTCTTTGATTTGTTCGATTTCCTCATTCACCTTTTCTGTTGTGGGTGAAGGACTTGGCGCTGGCTGGCCATCGGTTAGATCGCGTGTGCGCGCATTCAGTTCATCGTTGCGTTGCTTTAATTTGATGAGCGCTGCTTCCATTCTAGTTTTTATTAAAAATTTATTATTAATAACATTTTTATATAAAAAAAATTTAGTTTATTCATACTTTTTGCTTGTTTCAACGCTCTCTTTCATGTTGTCCGTCAGCAGTTTGGCAACTTTGGTCAGATTCGTGTTCTCCGTGCGCATGGTTTCGTTCTCCTCCTCCAAATGGTGTTGCTGCAAAGCAAATTATTTTGATAATAAATATTATTTGGTTTATTATTATTATTTTTTGCTTAAATTTTACTTGACACTCACATTTTCCAGCAACTCAGCTATTTTCTCATTGGCTTCATAGAGCTGCAGCTCCACTGCATTCATTGAGTTCTTCAATGTTTGAAATTCGTCGACCAAACGCTCGACTAGTTCGCTTGTAATGGGCAAGGCGGCCGTGGGTTCCACATCTACGATGCTCTCCATTTCATTGCTGCCCAAAGTCGGTATTATTTTCAGCAATTTGCTGCTCAAGCTGGCTGAAGCTAAGGGTGTGGCATGCAAAACCGTCGTACGCGGTGTGGTTGGTGGTGTTGCAGCTAACAGTTTTTGCTTCTCCTGCAATACTTGCAACTCCTGCTCCAAGCTGTTGGCATTCGAAAATAAATTTTTTTTAATTTTCTTTTATAAAAGTATTTTGATTTTACCCGCTAATCTTTTCGATTTTCATCTTATGCAACTTATCCAAAGCGTTGCGTTCAGTGCTCATTTTATTCAACTTAGTGGTTAAGTCTTTTAATTGTGTTTCATTGTCGAGTTGTTGTTTCTTCAAAGCAGACAAGTCATCGAGAATTTTAGTTTTCTCCGACTCCAGCTCATTTTGCGCCTTCTTGCCTGCGGGGAAAATTTTGAAAAGGATTAAATTCAATAAAATAAAGTGGTCGGAATTTTTGGCAGCATTTTATTATTTAGTTTTCTTCTTTTGATTATGTATTATTCATTATATTTATATACATTAGGGTAAATCATCAAAAAAAAAAAAAAAAAAAAACTAATATAGATTTGGTTTAAATTAACCTAAATATTGAAAAGAAGAAAAAGCGTTAACTTTGGCACTTTAGAACCGAAACTGTAATATCCTTTACAATCGCTAGTTATAACAACAACAACAGTCAAATTTACTGTTTCAAATATTCCATACAAGAACTGGATATTTATGGATCAGTTTGTATGGCGGCCCAATAGCATATTGAAACTAGAACATATCAATTTTTTCGAATTCAATTGTTGGGTTGACTTCATTAGACAAGATCCATTCCACATTTCGTGGAGATTACTCATCCAAAGATTTGATTTTGATAGTCAGTTTGATTGACAGCTATATGCTATAGTGATCCGATATCGGTGGTTCCAACAAATGACTAGCTTCTTGAAGCGGAAAGCACGTGAACACAATTTCAGATCGATATCTCAAAAACTGAGGGACTAGTTCGCGTATATACAAACAGCAAGACATGGCTGAATCGACTCAGCTCGTCATACATACATATGTACATATGCATATGTATTATAGGGTCTCCTCTTTTACACTATTAAACTTCTTAAGGTAGATATTTTTTTTTAATTCCAAAATCCACATATACAAAAACATTAAAAAGAAAAAAAATTTTATTTTTTAAATATAAATTTTTAAAATTAAATAAAATTTTTTTTTTTTAAGTTTTATTTTACATTTATTTAAATTTTATTTTTATTTAGAATATAATTCTTCATTCAAACTTACCATCTTCAATTTCGATCTTCAGCGCTTTATTCTCCTCCTTCAGCGCAATATTGTCTTCCAGCAAAGTGAAAAGATCAGTTTCGGGATCCTGCTCATTGTAATCGGGATCACGTACACGACTGCGACTGCGTGTTTTGCCCTCCTGTGTGCGAAAACGCGCTACCGGTATGCGTCCACGTCGCTCCATCTTCGAAACAATTGACGAATGAGTTAATTATGTTGATATGCCTTGCGGTATGCTGCTTACTGTTATGTAAAAAGAAAATAGACAAAATTAGTATTTTTAGCTAAAACTTTTATTATCACGCCCAACACCAACAACAAATTTAAGTGGACAAAAAATGCTACGAAAATATGTGTTAATTCCTAAGTATAAAGCAGCCAGATTAGCGCGCCATTCATGCGGTCATTCCTCCACGCAATTTTCAGACATTTTTATTTCCTCAATGCCAACAACCTATTTATTGAAGTACACTATACATAGTTGAAAATAAAACACAGCGTATTTTCGTTTTGTTTAATCCATTATACTATGGGCGCACAAGTACTCGTACATATTCGTGGAGGAAATATGCAGTAGTTTATGCACGCTTCATTGTTTTTTATTTTTAATTTAATTGTCTTATTTAGAGTCATAATGCTTCTGCGCTTGCGACATGCCGTCTCTAACAATCTTCGTTACTAATATGTATTGAAATATGTCAAGCTTTCTGGCTTTCCGGCTTTCGGCTATTTGCTGTTGGCATTTGCTTCTTACGCCTTTTCTTTTTGCTTTCAATTGTTTGGTTTTATGATTTTTATCTTTATTTCTTTTTCAATGTGGTGTTATTATTTTAGTACGAGGATATCGGTTTGATAAATTGGATTATATGTATATGTGTGTGTGTGTGTATGACGCGTTTAATTATTTTGCTTTAATTCTTTCTTTTCAATTCTTGTATTAGTACTATTTTTAGTAGGTATGTAAATGTGTTTTGTTTATTTGTTTGTTGTTATTTTGTTGATTCGCATAGTACCTATAGCTATTTGGTAGCTGTTTTATATTTCATTTGAATTTAATATTTCATATTCTTTTAGCCTTTTTTTATATAATATTGGCTGCTGATTACTAACGTCTGCTCCGCTTGACATTCCATTGAATAATCGGCATTTATATTTGAATACGTTTACATGTAAATATTTCATAAGCCTAGGTTTATGATTTTCTTCTTCTCTTTCTCATTCTATAATATATTCTTAGCTTTTTGTTATTAATTTGTTTTACACATTTCTTAGTTTTTCTTTTTATAAAAAAAAGTTCATGCTGCATTTTTAAGGCTAACAAAATTACATCTGAATAAATAAT
>NW_017537190.1:426529-446146 GCF_001853355.1 Bactrocera latifrons | reverse complement strand
AAATACGCAGCTGATTTTTTTTTTTCAGTTTTTAATTAATAAAAATTCATACATTTCTGACATTCATTAGTTTGTTTTTATATAAATGTCAGAAATTAGTTATTTCATTTAGGTTTTTTATTTTTTATGCATTTTGTAATTAAATCATACCTAAAATTGAGAGCTACTTAAAAAATATTTATGAAAAAATTGCGAAATTTTGTTGTTCGTATTTGAATGCTAGTCTTGCTTAAACGCATTCAGAGACAATTATTATGTATTTATAACGTTTTTAGTTATTTTTATATACTTGAATATGTAGACTATGCCGTTAGTAGCTATAAAAAATCTTTATACAAAAATAAAAATAATAAAAATAACAGCGTAAAATATTGAATTATACATATTACTGTTTATATATGTATGTATGTTGTATGTAGCTTATGTTTTACATAGAAAATAAATAAAGGCGGCTTGAAGCGCACAGGGTACATATTATATTTTTATACTGCTCTAATTTAATACGGTTCATACTAAAAGCACAATGCTCAGCCACTCGAAATTTCTTATATTCATGGTATATGAAATTAGTAAATATTGGTTTATTTGGTTTTTTTTTTAATTTGTTTTTATTTGAAACATTTTTATCATCGAACGTTTTACAACATTTTGTATTTTTCATTTGAGTTTGAAAACAAAAATTACAACAATCTTTTGGAATTTATGTATGCGCTTTTGTAATTTAGGGAATTTTCCACTTGCAGTGTTACTTGTTTTGCATACGGTGTATTCATTGTTAGTGTGCGTGTGTGTGTAAGAGAGGGGGGGTGGGGTCGTATGTGTTCTGAACTTCTTTTTACGAATTTCGTCAATTTCACGCCACTGTACTTCATTCAACAATTACACGTAACATAGCCAATTTTGTATTATGAATTATAACGGTATATATAGTACATTTATATATAAGTAGTATATATGTTTATTTGTGTATATATATGTGTGTGTATGAGATTTGATTGATTTCGTTTTTGTTTAAAATTAAAAAATAATAATTCCGATCACAGAATTCAGACAAATAGTTTCAACGTGTGTTTACTCGACATCGACGAGCAAGTTAAAAACATAAAATTTTCTTAAACAAAAAATATTTTATATAAACATAAACAAAAAAAAATACTTAAATTTACTGCATGAAATTTGTGTTGCATCACTCAAATGCAATACGCGATTTTATACATACATATGGAGTAAGCGAATGTGTGTGTGTGTGTGAAATGATGAATTTTTAGCATTTAGCATACCTTAACGGTGAAAAAAACGAGTACCAAAACAAATACGAAAATGCACTAAGAAGGAAGTATACAAATAGCTGTTGCAAATGCTTGCGGTTACAGTGTGTGGCAAAGGAATGGCTCAATTTGTATGTAAGTATTTCGGACCAGCACCTAAAGACCTGAAGCGGGTCCGATAACAGGCGTCAATGACAAGTAGTTTAAGGCAAGGCCGAACAGCGAGTACGACAGGCGACAACGAGCGTGATATGATGATAAATAAATTATGTGCGTGTGAGTATGCATATTTTTAATGCGGCGATATTTGCTTAAGCATTTACATATAGGTATATATATATATATATATTTTTTTTTATATATATATACGAAAATAGGAATGGTGTGTAGCGTTGCGCGCGGAAATCACTTGCAAATGCGCCTATATTTGACGCTTTTGCTTACGTATACGTCATAACGTAACGTAAAGCTGTTATTTTGCGGTGCTTTCTGCTTGCAACCGCCACCGTACGGCTCATGCTTACACTTGCCTTGCATTTTTTGTTAAGAGATTCAAGTATACTAACTGCTATGATGCAAAAATTATAAGTTTTAAATATTTCATTTACAGTTTTGTTTTTTTATTTAATGTATATCTAATCTAATTGTACTACAAAAATATTATGTATGTATGTATAAGTGTAAGCGTCAGTTTTTTTCATTTTTCACTTGCAACAAAAAAGTAATTTTTTAATAATAATAAGTTTCCAAAAACAAAAAAGAGGCGGGAAGCAATTAAAGTAAAATTAAGGGGTGTGGCCAAAGACCAGTATTGGCGCATTAAATTTATTTGTCAAATTGTAAAATAAATGTTAGTAAAAGAAAAAAAAAAAAACAATAAATGTTAGGGAGACGATTTTTGAAATACGCCTTTTGAGACCAAATAATTGTGGGTTGTATGTTTTGTTGTTTTTCTTTGTGTTTTTGTTTACCGAAAACTTTTCAAAAAAGTTACTCGTTAAATATCTTACATGCTAATATGTACACACGCAGACACACATACACACGCTAATATAGTAGTTTGTTTTGAATTTTAGTTTTTGTTATTTTGCTTTTTCATTTCTTTCATTTTTGTTTGTTGTGTTTTGTTGCTCTTGCATTTCTAATGTCTTTCGTTTATCCAGCTAAAAATATGCAGTTTTCATATATGTACAGTGCTAAATTTTAATGTTTTTGTGTTTTTTCTTCTTCTTCTTTTTCTGTTCTTTAATTATTGTTGCATGGGGGTGTGAAGAGGTGCTACGCTGGCGGCGACAATACATGAGCCCAACCATTGATCCAATGTGTCTACGCAATTTTCGCTATACTTGTTCTAATTAATTTTATTACGATTTTCTTCAATTTAATGCAACCCTCTTCAATGCGCTCCCTCTCTACACTCTCTCTTGTGCCACTCTTAGCTGCATTTCACTGGAATAGCAGCGTCGCAAAGTTGCGTTGCTTTTTAGCCAAGCCTACGTTGTCGACACTACCACCAACTCCTTCGCCGTTACTGTATTGTTGTTGCTGTTGTTGTTGTAGTTTTTGCTTATACTTATCCGTGCGTAGTTGGCGCCTACGGCGCTAGAGCAGTTTCTCCATATAAGCGTGTAGCTCTTCATTCAGCCGCGCACGGCCATTGTTAGCCGCTTTACTCGCAGCTGCCGTTAGTCCGGCCACAGCCGCTGAGTATAGCGCGTTGCTGTTCGACGCATTCGCTTCTTTGGCGGCACTTTGCTGCTCGGCACGATACCACTTGTCGAAGGATTCTTTCGGTATCACTTCGCTGTCGTAAATCAAATCGAATACACTACATATCAGCTGATTGCCAGTTGGTGTGTCGTAGTTTTGTTGCAGCGCGTCAACGACGGCGTCGAGGCAGGCCAGCTCATGCGTTTCGAGACCGTCTAGGCAACGTCTCAGCAACGGTACGCACTTGTGTCGGAACAGTTCCGTGTCCAATTGCCGTAAACGGCTCGTGCTACTACTTAGTTCCGATGGCGATGTCGGTGGCATTACACTTGCATAATCACAGCAGAGGAATTTCGTAAGGCTGCGTATAAAGTGTGTATTTATGTGCACATTCGTATTTATATAGTCGATGGCTAGATCGCAGCCATTCACCGCATTCAATAAATACTCTATGCGCATCACTTGCTCCACTATGGCAGCGGGATGTGTAGACGTGGACGTAGCCGGCTGCTGCGGCGGCTTGTATGTACGATCGTGTATATACTGAAAGCCATGCGTATTGATGAATTCGCGCCATTGCGCATTATCGCTCATAAATTGTTGGCCATGATCCAATTTGAAGACCTTATTCCAGAGTTCACGCGTATAGGTGGCGCCAAATTCCGTGGTGAAGTAGGTGATGAGCGCATGTAGGAAACGTTTCGTGAAGTGTTCGTCGGCCGACCATTGTTGCAGCCAAATATCGGAGAAATGCAAGAGTTGTTCGTGCAATAGTGGACCGATAAATTCGAATACGTACGTCCAGAGATTGGGCACGTCGACCTGCAGATCGGGCAGTTCGTCGGCCAACTCTTTGTAGACCACATTGAACAATTGCGGTTCGCACACTTTGGTGCGCATCAAATGCACGAAGATGGCGGCGCAGGCTTTGCGTTGTGCACGCTTCACGGTTGTCAAGTGCAGATAGTCGGTGAATATATAGTTGAGCAATGATTTCTGTTGACGGCGATTGAGTTGGCACCACTCGTTGACCGCTTCTTGTTGCCAGCTATTGCTGGCGTTGCTGCTGCGACTGCTGCTCGCATCCAATAGCTCCTCGATCAACCGGTTGAGCAGTTTTTGGCATACATTTTTACTCAAGTCCTGCAAATCCAAATTGTCCAAAGCGTATTGTATGTCTTTCGGTTCCTGCGGTGATGATGCTTCACTTGCGCTTTGCTCGTACAACTTTTCCGGTCTATCGAGCGCCTGGAATGGATTGTTGGACATTGGTGACATTGTCGTTGCGTTGGCGCTGCTTAAGGTGGCGGTTTGACGCTTAAAACTGCTGCCGTTCGACGCATTCGTTGTGCTGGTGTTTAGGCTCAGCAGGGTTGCGGGTGTATTACTGCTGCCGCTGGTAGCGGTTTGGCGTCCAGACGAGCGCCATTGGTAGTTGATTGAGTTGCCGAGTTTAGGTGTGCTTTGTGTTACCTCATCGTTGGTGAATTTCAATTTGTTCGGATCGATATTTAGTTTCTGTTGCTCATGCTGTTGCATGAATTGCTGTGACTTTTGAGATTTTTGAAAGTAGTGTCGATTGCCCTGATTGCCGCCGCCACCGCCCATGTTGCCCCCCAAGCTGCTGCTGCCGCCGTAGGCGCCTATCCGATTGCTTTTATCGTACATGCTGCCGCCGCCGCTGCCGCTACCAATGCCGCCCTGCATTTTGTCATCCTGTTTGGCGCCGATTGCTGTACGCTTCTGGGTGTTTTGCTGCGCCTGTTGTTGTTGCTGTGACATCTGTTGCTGTTGTGTTTGCGATAACTGATGGTCCCAGGTGCGCGCGCGCAAGTCCATGACATCCTGCATCATGAAGCGCACGCGACTGCTAATCTTGAAATGGCTGCCCGCAGCGCTGGACTTATTGCTGCTGCGCGATTTATGTATGATGTCCTGTATGCGGCGAAAGATTTTATCCATACGCGCATTGTTGGCATTATCGGCCGATTCCAGCAGATGACCAACGGTGGTGAGTAACTTACACATGTACTCTAGCTTCTCTTCGGAGCCGTGTTCCAATAGCGATTCGATGCACATGAACACACGATCATTGGTTAGCGACTGTTGTTTAAACATTTCACCAATAAAACGTACGGTGCCCCAAGCACGACGGCGAAATTGGTATTCTTGATCCTCCAATTCGGCCTGTAGTTCCAGTCGCTCTTTCGTATCTTCGCAAATCTCTAGCTTATCGACTAGCGGTTGCAATTTCAGCTTTTTCGCATCGGCATTGTTCACATTTGTTTCGAATTCGTGTTGAATGCGGTTGATCAGTAGGCTCGAGAAGAGCGATTTGCTCTCGGATTTGCTTTGGAAAAGCACTTTGCAGAAGTTGGCGTATGTGGGCGCGAAATTTGGTTCACTAACGGTTTTTTCGAATATTAACAGCATCACCTGTGGAACAAGAAAGCACAGTGTTGAGTAAGCTTTTATGTTTCGAGTGAAATTTTCGAAAATCAGATTTTAAATTTTTCGAATTCATTATTAAAATTTGAAATTGAAATTCTATGAAATTCAATTAAGGTAATATTTCCGAAATGCATAGGTACTTAATATTTTTCGAAATTTAATTAAAATGTAAAACGTGAAATAACCGAAATTATTGGGTGAAAAGCGAAGAGGCGTCAATTTCAAAAGTAAATTTTAAAATTAGACTAATAATTTTGACAAAAACGAACGTGCCATAATTTCGAAATTTGGCGGAGGAGAGTGCGAAACTTTGAATTTTTAATAAATTAATATTTTAGGAATTCACTTTTTAAATTTTCAATATCGAAATTTAAAAATTTTCGAAGTCAAAACATTTCCGAGATTTGCCGGCGTAGAACAAAAATGCGATAATTTCGAAATTAAATTTTAAAATTTCCGAAATTATTTCGAGAAAAACGAAATTAAATTTAAAATTTTTCGAAATTTAATTTTTTAAATTGAAAGTCTTTGAATTTTAAGTAACATAATACTTTCGGAAATTTTTGTTTTATTTTCGAAATCGAAATTCAAAATTTTACCAAGTTCAAACAAACATTTCCGAAATTAAACATAAAAATTTACGAAATTGAATTTATTTAAATATGCCTACTTGTTGCATTTTCTCCTGCGTATTCATGGTGATGCAAGTCATCGATTTGAGTAGCACGTCGAAGTTGTCTGGCGTCAGCTTGTTCAGCACGCCCCGCACCTTCTTCAGCACCGCATCGATATCATCATTGGCGTCCGACGGCGAAACATTATTCGATTTGCTGCGCAATGTTTCCGGCTGCCACGCATTCTCACACTCGGACAGCTTTATCTCCTCCTTCAGCGACAACTGCACGCGTATAAAGTCAACTTTACGCTGCTGTTGAGCGCTCATAATACCGCTCAAGCCACCCACAACCATAGCACCGCTGCCACCTGCGGCCGCCACACTAAGCACACCGCTCATAGCGCCACCGCCCGATTGGTGATCGTGATGTTTCTTCGCCTGACCGCTGCGTCCACGCTTACCGCTGACCAATTCCAGCGATTCATTAAAATTCATGTGTTGATATTGCTGCTGCTGCAGATGCTGATGTAGCGCCAGTGAGGACATGTTATGTGCGTGATGTGCCAAATGATGATGTTGCTGACGCGAAACGAATAATTGAGAAATGCAATCGCCGCGCTGACATGACACCATTGGCGGCTTACGCGACTCGCTGGATTTTGAAAGCGCCTTCAGTTCGTCTATTGTGTATTTACGCGGCTTTAGCGGCGAAACAACGCTAACTGGCGCGCTCGCTGGTGTGTTGCTATTGGTTTTGTTTGCGTTTAACGCTTTCAGGGCGACACGTGTATTCTGTGCGGTGTTGTGCTTCAAGATCGTTGTCGTGCTGGCATTTAACATACAGTCGACAGTATCCTTCGAAGAAACTGTTTTAGCTTGTGTCACATCTTTTTGTGGTGAGCCAGCTTCGGCTGGTTGTGATTGCTGTTGCTGTGATACATTTGTTGTTGGCGATGCCGAACTCTGTGAGTCTTTCTCTTCGGCGAAATCGCCAAAACGAATGTCCTGTACATTGTTCGCTGCTCCAGCAGCATCTTGTTCCAACTGCATTTGCAGGCGTGTACTCATTTCCTCTTCATCTTCGCATGCTGACGACGAGCTGTTCAAGAATTGCAATTGTTGTCCGGGTGCTTCAAGCAGCGCTGCAACTTGCTGTTTCGTTGGTTGCTGTTGTTGTGTTGTGGGTGCAGGCGAAGCACGTTCGGCCATTTGATGTATGTCCGTTAGGGAGTCACCTTGTGTAAAACGACAAACGAATGAAAACATTAGAGTTTATTCAATACAGAAAACATTGGATTAAAATATGCTACCATGTCGGAGGGCACAATAGACCTTAGGTCGCGGTGCAATCCTCATTTATGTATATTATGCGGTCAGGTCAGTACAGTTCGGAATCACATTTTGCTGGGCAGTGAATACAGACGGACAATGTTAAAAATTATGTTCATATCGTTAAATTTACATAATTAATTTTTTTAAGTTGTCAAGAAAAAAATTGTCTCCTATCGTTAAATATACATAGTTAATTTTTGAGGTTATGTCAAGAATAATAATATATCATTATTGAATTTTAAAATATAAGGAACGAAATTGACAAAATTTTAGTACATTTGATGCAGACAACGAAAGCAAGTAACGTGTTTGGCTTGCAGTTAACATTTTCTTATGAAGAATATTTCTACAAAAAAAAAAAAAACATTTCCGTTGCTTTATGCCTATTTAATCAGTTTTGTTGTTGCTTTTACACCTACTTTTTGTGTTTGTTGGCGTTGGTGTGCCACGTGTCAGACTCCCGCTTTTCGTCACACTTCCGCTACATTGTTGTAGTGGGTGTTGATGTGAATGTTGTTGTGGTTGTATATTTGATGTTGTTGTCGTTTCTCTTAAATTACCGTTATCGCTAGAACTATTTGCATTAATTATATCAGTCGGGATTTGGGTTGTTGTTGTTATTAATGTTGTTGACGTTGCTGTTGTTGTCATATTTTTAGTTGCTAAATTATTATTAAGATTATTATTGGCATTGTTTAATATACTTTTGTGGTTGCTGCTGCTACTGCCACCGAAGCCGACGCCGGTGCCGGTACCGCCACCGCCGCTTTTATTACTAATACTATTGTTATTGTTGCCGCTGCTGCTGTTGCTACTGCTGCTTAGTGTTGCTGCATTCGCGCGTTGGCTATTAACCTCACACTGTTTATTGAGCCTCTTCTCGCGCTTCGACGCTTTGCGTCGTTTCTTTTGCAACACTATAACTGTGGCGGTGCTATGCGTTATTGATGGACTACTACTACCGCCTTCACCACCGCCTACGCCGGCTTGAGCATTCGCCACTGTGCATGTGTTGGTACCAGTTTTTCTTTGTGATTGTTGTTGCTGCTGCTGTGTATGTTGTTGTTGTTGTTGTTGTTGTTGCAGTTGTTGGTACTGTTGTCGCTGTGTTTGTTGTGGCTGTGTGTATGAATGGTGTGTGGGTGTCGATGTAGCCGATGAGGACGCACCTGAAGTGTTGGGCGAATGCTTTAGTGTCGCTGCTTTACCAATAGCTGGTGTTGGGCCGGCCATGATTGACGTAGAAGTGACGCCAGTAGTGGTTGAAGTAGTCGATTTACTGGTCTTAAGTTGTAACTTCGCCATGCTGGCAGGTATAAACTCCATATCAGTGTTCGAGGGCAAATTGTCGTTGTCTCCAGCTAGAAACGGAAATTTTATTTATTAGAAAATGGACGAATTCAGCTAGGCACATGAACATATGCTTTGGTATATGAATGTAGGTATATGTATGTGTGGGTGTGTGTGCGTGAAAAATGCGGCATACTTACTTTGAAGCTCTGCGTATTTGGAGCGTTGACCCGACTGTACTGGATAAACTGTCACCGTCATTGTAGACGTCTGCTCTGACTGAAAGTTAAAATGAGACTTGTTGTTGTCCTCCTCGCCGCCACTTAGTGTGGTCGCAGAGGTCACAGCGGAAATATCCGATTCTTCTTGTCGATCTAGTGCGAACTTGCCCTCAATATCATTGTCTGTAAAATGTTGTTGCTGTATGCCTTGCCCCTCATCGTAGACATCTATTAATTCCGAATGCTCTAGCTCGTTTTCTGCAAGGTCCAACATCAGCGATGTGGGCTCTAAAAATTTAAAAATAATAGAAGCTGTAGCTTGGTACCCAACCATTCCAACACTTACCATCATCGTAATTGCTGTCTTCGCCATCGTCGCCGGTCACGCTATGTATAATAGTTGTAGCGTGCATTCCCGTTTGTTCTGCGCCCACATCTAGCTGGCGTTCGTCCTCATTCAAATATAAGGCTGTCTCATTTGAATCGGAAATGGAGTCGTTGCCACGAGCGGCTTTCAAGTCGCCATAAACATAATTGTCAGTATCCTCATCACCGGAAATTTGGGAAGTGCCCGAAGAGGCGTCGGCCGCAGACCCATCGTATGCGCTCACACGCCTGCCTGTGGTATGGTCAAGATCACGCACCGCATCTGTTTGCATTTGCTGATCGATCTTCTCCTTTGATGTAGAACTTTGCACCGCAACACTCACCGCTGCTGTGGTGGCGGCGCAGGCTTCGCTGTGCGGATCTTTCGTCATCGCAATGGCGGTCACAGTTGGCGTCTTTGCCATGGAAACAGTAATCGATTTGTCACTACCGCTGGCTGTGCTCTCTTGTGTACCAGGCGCTATATCAGTGGGTAACGGCTTGACTTCTACCGCAGTGCTTTTCTTCTGTGGCTTCGGGTCCAATATATTCTCATGTGTGATCGGGTGTATTATAGGTATAGCGTGTTTACGTGGTTTGACTGTTTCTGTGCCACCACTACCAATGCCACTGCCGCCAACAGCGCTGGCAACTGTACTGCCAGCAACGAGGCCGCCACCGCCAGCAGTAAGAGATGTCGTCGACGATGAGTTTGAAGCAGCCGCGCCGGCTAAATGTCCATAAGTTTGCAATGCTTGCTGTGTCATGGCAGACGGTGTCGCCAGCAAAGGTTGGGGTTGCGTCAGACCAGCCGCGCCCATCGGCAACGGTGGTTGACAAAACGGTGAAGTTATGTATGTGGTTGGACCGCCAGCTGCACCACGCGCACCAGATTGCAACAGCGGAGTTACCGGCATGCCACCGCCAGCATTGCCGGCCTGTTGATGTGCGCCGGCGGCAAGCATTGACGTACGCGGCGCAGCCGTTAGTGGACCCGGCGGCAAGGCGAATATCGCATTTGCTGGCAACAAGTATGCGGTTTGTGGCTGCCGTTGATGTGGTGACGCTGTTAGTACGCCACGCAACTGATGTTGTTGTGGATGGTGGTGTGGGTGTAGATGTGGTGGCGGCGTTGGTGCAGCGCCAGCGCCCGTATGATAGTAGTGTGTATGCAGCGCTGTCTGTGGATGATGAAGCGCTTGATGATGTTGCTGCTGTTGTTGTTGGTACAGCGTTGTAGCAGCTTGTGTATTGGCACCCGGTCCGCCATGATTATTTGCAGCTGCAGCTGCTGCTACCGCGGCATTGTTGTTGTATTGTGCAGCCGCTGCAGCCGCGGCGATTACTGCCGCCGTCTGTTGATGATACTGTTGCAAGTAGTTGGAGGTCATGAATGTCGTACTCGTCGCCGGCGGTTGCATGAGCGCCGTCCCAGTCGCGTAATGTTGCATATTGGCGCCATTGTTGGCGGCAGCAGCTGCCGCCGCGGCAGCCGCCGCATGTTGTCGAGCGATATTTGTGGCGCTTGCACTATTGCCAGTGCTGACACCTCCACCGCCGACGGGTATACTACCTGCACCACCGCCCCCCACCATGCTGTGTGATTGAGTTGCGGACACAGACGACGCACCGCCAGCTGTATTGGACTGTGTGGGTGGTGACGGGGCCATTTGTGATGCCGTGACTGTTGCATTATTGGGCGCTTGCGGATGTTGGGCGGGGGGTGGCGGCGGCTGTGTTTGACTTAATTGATACGAATAAAAGGATAACTGCGGATGATGATGTGCTTGCTGTTGTTGCTGCTGCTGCTGCTGTTGTTGTTGTTGCTGCTGCGACTGTTGTTGATGTTGCTGATGCTGTTGATGGGTATGCTGGTGTGACTGATGGTGAGGGTGGTGGGAATGCGTTTGCTGGGGCGCTTGATGACCGTGATGCACGGACGACGGTTGTTGTTGTTGCTGCTGTTGTTGTGGCGGCTGCTGTGGCTGTGGCGCGTGTGGATGGTGCGATTGGTGGTGCGTTTGGTGATGCGACTGGTGGTGATGTTGTTGCTGCTGCTGCTGATGCTGTTGATTTGGGCGTATTCCCTTCCCACCCCCTCCCGTTTGAAGGAACATAGGAGGATCTTTGAAAGACCTAATTTAACAACAACAAACACAATCCCAAATATCGACGAGAGTTGGCGTAAGTTGAGGTGAAACATATGATGAGCACAATGAGGAATTGATAATGATTTTTGTTATGGATTTAAATTTGTTTATGTTTGATGATTTCAGGTTTAGATTTGTGGAAAATTGGCGGCAATCAATATTTTAGTTTTCATTTTTTTTTTTTTAGTTTTTTGTGTTGGGTTTTTGTTTATTTCGCGTTTGCATGGAATGAGTTGCGTTTTCATAAACATTGTTTTTATTTTTTGGTTTTTTATTCATTGTAGGAATTTTTGTTTGAATAGCAAGCAGTAATAAAAGAGAACAAATACAAACAATCGTATGTTAGTGACAATATCTTATGATTTACAAGGAGCATGATGTTAAGAGACGGAAAAGTGTATTTTTGCTGTCGCTAGTATGGCTACTTCGTTACTTATCGGACTAACTACAAAAGCGGACAAAAGCATCTATTGAGGACTAGGTTTACATACAGGCAAACAATTGTTCAAACAGAAAGCAATTTCCCAAATAATTTTTAAAATATAAAACTTAAAGGATAGACTCTTGATTGTACTCTATACTTTTTGCATAGTAATATAAATATTAGAAAGAAAAAAATAAAGAAAAAATAATTAACGTCAAGTAATAAAATAATAATAAAATAAATTTCACTGTCACAACTATTGTTGTTTTTTGAATAATTTTACATTTATCACATTCTAACGTTTTACTTAATGGTACTAAAGTAATTGGACTATATTTTGTTTTATTGTTGAATAAAGCACAGTTCGAATAGATGTACTTTTATTGGAAAAATTCGCAATTTGTATTTTAAAAAGTTAATTACAAACTAAGTACATGCGCTAAACTAAGTTTAATTATAAATATTGAATAAGGGAAGAACACACATCAAAGTCTACATTCAATCAAAATAAATATGCAAGGATTGACAGGGATACGTGCATACGCTGACACAAACATACATAATACAAAAATGTATTTTAAGGAAGGTGATATGAAAAATAATACATAAGCAAAAATTTCGTAAAGATTTCTTGTTATACAAAAAAATTTGCCATACAAGAATTTGATTCATATCGCTAAGTTTGTATGGCAGCTTTAGCGGTTCAATATCGGCGGTTTCGACAAGTGAGCAGCTGTTTGGGGAAAAATGCTATGAGCACAAATTCAGATCAATACTTGAAAATCTGAGAGGCTGAATTCGTGGCAGACAGACTGTCACTTAGTTGAGTAATCGCTGGTATTGATATTATATATACATATGTACTTTATGAATACATCCTCTTAAGGGTTTCAAAATTAAGATAATATATGTATCTAACTTCTGTTGTTGTTTAGACCCATTAAAGTTTTAACTGAGGAAAATAATTATTGGCAACCAGGCGATCGAAAATTATGCTTCGCTTATACTGCTCAGACTCTAGCGTATGAGATTGAAGAAACTGTCGAATTACCCCAAGTCATTAAAACATTCAGAGGCTTTTGAACACCACGCTCTGCCAGAATCATCTTGCAAATACATTTAGCAGAAGTTTCCGAAATCACTAACGGCATTTAACACTAACATCAATAGTTCTTCAAATATTTACTTAAAAGTTTACTCAAATTCTAAAATATTCTGTTCTCCTGGTACTACAATGCATGTTCATACATACAAACACATTGTATCTATGTATATGGGATAAAGTAAATTCAATAGTTGAAAATAATAGTATGATTATTGTATATTGTGTAATGATGTCATACACACTTATAGTATAGACTTTGAGTAGTCGAACGTCAATTTAGATAATTCAGTAATTGATACCGAGCACATGAACTCTTCCAAATGCTTATCACCGCATGAAATAAAAAAGCAAAACAAAGCAAAAACTTTAACGCACAAAATTAATTTAAAAATGTTTTTTTTTTTTGTATTTGCTTCTCATTGTTACATATGTTTTTATATTTATGCAATACATTGTTTCTAATAGATTATAAATATGTTGTCACTGTGACTGTTCGGTGTTTGTTGACATACAACAGGTGTTTTTGCTGACAAGCTAGTCGGTTCAATAAAGACGGCAGTAGCAAAACATTTGAGCATGCGTTTCCCATTAGCATTGATAAACTTTTACTTGCTTAAAATGAGGTTTAGCGTCAGTTAATCGAAAGACTAATATAACTACAGTTGTACCTTTGAAATCATTCACGTCACCTTGAAGCCAATGTGTGTGGGTGGTTGTTGTGCCATTTCGGCAAATAACAAAAGATTGTATTATTAATATGCACATGTGTATAGTATATACATACACCATTATAGCGTTTTAAAGAACACTTGCGTTTGCTTCGCAAAGGCAGAGTTGAATGACCACTTACAAACATACACACATACTTATGTATAAATCATCTCATCACCATTCATTATTACAATTAGTCATAGAACATTTTACTGTTTTTCTTTGTTCACTTATGTACAAAAGTGAAATAAAACGATGAAGGAGTGTATAGTGTTCTTATACTTTTATTTTGTGTAAATATAGTGAGCAAACTACGGGGTGTTTCCAATTTTTGACCTACTTAATTTTATGCGCTAAATTTTTATGCTTTCTTGTCAATTTATTTTTCGTGCGGCAAACAAAATAAAATGCATTCCAGACATAACTGATAGCAGAGAAATGTGGCACAAGGTAACGTGTTTTGGGAACGTAGCACGCGGAGGACAGGTTACTAATAGCTATATTACGAGGCATATGCTAGACGTAGACACTCTTACCATACATATACAGATTGTAAGTTAGAATTAATAATGCTAGAAATGCGATTTGAGCTTGGTATTTGACACTGAGAATGTACCATTTTATTTTTAGCTCAGTTATAACTAACTAAGCTTTTGAAACATAAAAAAATTATATGTTCCTAATTTGTATCATGTTTACAACCATAGAAGTTATTTTTATATTAATAAACCCAGAATAAGTAATAAGTAGTTCAAAATAATAACTCATTCTCACTGCTTTATCAAAGTGTCAAGTGTTCTTAAATTTTTTTTGTACAAATTCAAAAGTCAAAACAAAGTGATTTCGATAAATGGGAAGAGGCAAGAGGATAGTAGTTGCATATGTTTAAAATCAATAACAACAATAATAGCGAACATACGGGCAGGCAAAATAGTAAGCATGCTACCAGGTGAACGAATTCCTTCATTGACAGGATCATCGGATTATGTACATATGTACGAACACACATGCATGCAATTTCAATTCAGGAATTAGTTATTTATAAAAAAAAAGGCAACAACAATCCTTATGCGCGGTAGTTGGCAAATACTAAACAAAATTTTAGCAACAAATTTAAATGATATATTTTATTTACAAAATGTTAGTGTCAGCGAATATGTTTGTACGCCATTTGGGTGGCAGTAAAGGATCTACATAAATACAAATATTTCACGAACTAATATTTCCAAGACTTTGCCAACTGGGGTAAGGATACATATAAGAGTTTTTAGGAATATTTACTTTTAAAATACATACACACTATATAACAAAAACTATAGCATTAGTACAAGTATGCTAGTTAATCGTGTTTGCCGACTTACCGCTTCCTTTGTTGTTGCTGCGTCTTTTATGATTAATATTTGGTGCAATTCGTAGTTAAATTTTAAGACAGGTAGCCTTTAAGAAGACCTGCGGTAATAGGCTATGTTCGGCAGTCAACTGCCAAATATACCTTTTCACTTCACGGCTACAAAGGTGCCTTTTCAATTTTAGGTATGTATGTAAAGTCCTTTAATTTGTCGCGTATACGTGTTTTGAAGCAAATGATTTTTATTCGAATATTTATATTTTTAATTCGCTTATGTTTATTTGAATGTTTTATTTAATATTGATCGTTTGTCACAAGTCTATTGCAAAGTTATTTTGCAAGTTTTTCACTATTCTAAACTTTCTTCCTTTATTTTTTTACAAATATTTCTATGTAAAAAATTTTGGTTTGGTTTTATTATATTTAATACTTTTTTTGCCTTTTTTTGTTACAATAAAATGTTTTATTGATGAGCAGGTTTGGACGACAAATTTTTTTGTCGCCTTTGCGACAATTTCGCAAAAGTAACGGTCACGATTTTTCTGTTCCTATTTGTTTTTTTCTATTCTGTTTTGATTTCTTTTGAACTGCAAAAAAACAATATTTTATTCAGTTCAAATAACTATACAGCAGAGACAATTTCCACACAAATTCCAGGTAAATTCCTTCCGTTAACACAATGAGTACACCACGAACGAATGTGAATGATACAAAATAAAGCAACAAAGCGAAAGTTGTTCAAAACGTAAATTCGCAAAAAAAAAAGTGCAAGTATCAACGACACGGGCCGGCGAAGACTGTGCTGCTGCTCAGACATCAACGGCGATGAAGGCGGCACAAATCCACGCACAAGCCGCGAAATATAAACTCAAAACACACAAAACGCTATATTGCACAAAATAAAGAATCGACAAAAACACCCACGAAACACAATTCAAACGAAGAGAATGTAATCGAGAACAATAAAAAAAACCAAAAGCTAAACTGAACTAAACGAAACAAAGCAGACGAAGGAAGAAACGGCAAAAAAATGCAAAATTTTTAAGTTGTCTTGTGATTTTTAATGTAAACTGTTTTTCCCCAAAAAAAAGGAAAATGAAAAATTTTCAAATTTGATATTTAAAACGAAACAAACATGTTAGCAGAAATTTCTGAAGCGAAACTCAGCTCCGGTTAGTCGCTTCGGTTACAGCCAATACTCGTAAAACTTATTAATGCCCGCGCCCCATTTCCTCCTTCTTCTTCTTTAACTAAAATGCTCTACAAGCACTCCTTTCTCATAGCCACAAAGAAAATTTCATTTCTTGCAATATTTTGCCAAATTTGCACACACTATGAAAACACAACGATTCGCGGATAAGTCTTCTTACTTTTGTATAGATTTTACAAATTTATTTGGTATTTTATGCTTTTTTCACATAACACGAAAAATCACATCAACGCGCACGCACAAAGCGACGTGGAATGGAAGAAAAACCAAAGTGAAATGCAAAAATAACAGTGAATCCCAACGCTAGTGTTGCCAGAACAAAACCACTGAAGAGGGTAAAAAAGAGTTGGAAGCTATGCATATTGACCCATACGGGTGTAAAAGGATTTATGTAGTTTTATTTCGGTTCATTGCATTTATATTATCTTCAAGTAAGTGAATTTCATATTTTTTCATTTATTTTGCTTTGCTGTGAAATGTATAAGGAAAATCAATTCATATTTATTTATTAAATGAAGCTTTTTAAGTTATAATAACACAGTCCTCTTATCAGTGCGGTTTGTTCAAGGCAATAGCAACACTGCTGTGGAGTGTAGCTGAAGTTCCACAACCGCTATCGTTTTCGGTATTTTAATGTGGAAGAAAACGCATATGAAAAGAAACTTGCGATTGGTGTCTTGGCTATATGGTCTACAGATGGCGCTGTCACATCGAAGTGACCAGAGAACGTATATGAAGTGCAGAGAACGTTATAAAAATTATTTCACCACTGCAGTTTCCGTACGATAATGATTTTACGTTCATGACTAAATTCACGCAGCTATGGTGTATAAAACTTGTAATGTCAATAATTGCGCCAAAATATCACAATTTTTGAGAAATTTTAGTGATTAGTGCAATAATTCTTTTCCGGTGACGATTTATTATTAGATATAAAAATGCAAGCGTTTCTCGCCGAAAATTCAAAAGTGTGGTGATTCCGGTTGTGGTCTAAGCCGTTTATACTAAATAAAATTGAACCAGAAAAAAGAAATTTTAATATTGTAAGTGTAATACTTTTCATTATTTTACTGGTAAGTAGTGACCAATGTAAGGATGAAGGATTAACGCGGTGCATCCAAATTCTAACTTTGGTTAGATCAATTATAGTTCTCTTAACCATATGATTATAGAAATCCTTTTTTTCCAGTAGGATATTGATATCCATAAAAAAAACTCATGCGAAACAACCTAAATTTACTCACCGTTTTTGTTGTGAAATTTTTGTATCATTTCAGCGATATCGGCCGGTATTGTTTAATATTGAAACCGGTTTTACTAGCATTTATACTAAAAGCTTGTGAAATGAACGAAAACTCACACAGGCAGACCAAACTAGAAAAGCAAGAACGATTTAGAGATTAAACTTGAAATTTAGGCAAGTGATTTGGGATATTTGAGAAATGTGGGTATTAATATCAAAGGTTGTGTAAAAATCAACGAAGTTACTAATATTTTTATACCTGTCTTTTAACGGTTTAGATCAGATTCCAAAGCGTTTTCCCCAAAACTTACGTGCTCTAAGTTGTTGCATTTCATAACTTTCAAACTGCTGCATCGCTTCTCTTGAAACTTCGAATACCTTTGCTGCAGATAATTTACAAGTTAACGCTGGATAATTATTTAATATTTTTAAAAATATTTTTTTATTTTACAATAACAAAATAGTCCATTTTTATATCAAAGTTTTCCAAAATGGAAAAACTGAAAATTCGAAAAACCCTCTCGACGTTACCTGGAGAGAACTATTATCCAATGAACCTTAATATTGTACTTAGAGTGATCCAGCACCAACTTACATATGTGGGACATCGCAATCCTGCTTTTAGGCCGTTAACGCGGCGTTTTTCGAAACATTTTAGTGTATTTGGCGCCAAGCGTGCTTTCACATTTCTTATGTCCAAATGATCTTTCAAAATGGTTTTCATTGATCCTTCCGATATTGCGACAATGCCAGTAAGATCTCTGGCTACTAATCATCGATACTCAAGCAGCAATTCCTTTATTTTATTGACGCGTTCCCGACCTTATTTAAGTAACGCTGTGAACGTTCTTTTTTTAACCGCGTTTTCAATAAGAGCTTTTTTACATAAAACCAAAAGTGTATTCGATGCCATTATGTACGGCAATAGATTTCTTTTGCATGGCCACCACGGCCAAACTTGCAGAAGTCCAGACGCTGAACCTAATTTTCGACGGTTTTCAAGCATAAAACGGCCGATACTGCTGCAATTTCACGTTCGAAATTTGCACGAAGTTCATCAAACGTCGTGCTGATAACACGTTCACCAAGCTTGGCTTGCAATAAATCGATTGTGACATTCGCCGTCTGGCTTGCGGCGCCATCCTGTTGGAAGCACATATGGTCCAAGACCATATCATCCAATTCGCTGCAAAAATATTGGGTTATCATTCACAGTAACGTGCCGATCTTGATCATCACGGAAGAAGTACGCCTAAAACCGCACCAAACCGCAATTTTTTCGGGTATGCTTTGGTGACTCATGGAGTACCTGTGGATAATTTCGTCTCGCTGATGGTTCGTATATCTTTCCATGGCGAAATGGCAAACCTTACTGAAGAGAAATGTCAAAAGAGCGGGAAAAATATGGCCTCGTTTGCGATCCCTATCGATCTACTTTTTAGCGTCAATATTGAAAAATCCGTTACTCGGTATTCACTTATCATTCTCACTGATATTTAGTAAAGATTCCAAAAAGTAACACTCAAATCTCCTCTTCGCGGTTGACATATAATATCATATAAATCTTATTGAAAGCATCAAAATCGTGAGCTTTCGCTTCTGATACTATATTTATAGGCCAGTTACTTGTGTCATTTTACACTTGGCACTGTAGTAGTGGGTAATGGGAATGTAAAAATAGAGTTGCCATTTTTTTTTTTGTTATGAATAATAAAATTAAAAAAAATATATATAGTGGCTTAAATTATTAGTCTGGAAATGAAAATCCATAAAGAATCACGTTAGTTCTATTTGTTTAGTGTTATAACGATTAGTTACTGCCCCAGAGACATGTTTGAAACGGCTATCGGCTCCAGGCTGTTTTTTCGTTTTCATTGGGGATGGCTTCTACCTGTCGTGTTCCAAGTCCAGCGCGATACTTCTCTAAACAAGTAGGAATTACGTATAGTCCTACAACTGTAATTGCTTACCAAGAAACATAACTATAAACCATGGATTGCAAGTAAAGGAGAATACTTATAAAATCAAGTAAATTTATTTCTGTTTATAGTCTAATTGGTTTTACCGTGCGATTCTGTACTGTGATACAGTGTCTCTAAATTTGACAGAGACAATTTTTGAGACTTGAGACGATTTTGCTATTCTGTAAGTGATAGTCACAAACTCTATTAC
>NW_017537190.1:343066-426324 GCF_001853355.1 Bactrocera latifrons | reverse complement strand
TTCAAAATGGCAGACAAGAGTTCTTTTTGGTTTTGTGACTTGCTAACTATCAGGTCTCAAATTTGAGGCAATATTTTGAGATTAAAGCTAGAGACTGTTTAGTGAATAGTAACTAGTCACAAATTGAGATTTTACCACAGAATGGCTCAAATAGAGACTAGAGACTGGTTACAGAATCCCAGTATTAGTTACGTTTTTCATATGATGCAAGAAAATAAAATCTCATTCTAATCTACTTTATTAATCGGTGATTAATTTTGAAAAATTTTCTATTTTCTTGACTCCGCAGCCGATCGCCACAGCACCTCGAAAAAGGTGTCTGAGGAAATCTCAAATCAAAATTTTAAATTTTGAAATAAAAAAAAAAATAAATAAAAATTCTTATAGATTTATTAAGCTAATAGTATTTTTTACATACGGAAATAAAGAGAAGTCTTTCGGCATTAAGCCAAGCCTGGTAGTTGCGACATGTCCAGTTTTTCAAAAAAAAAACAAAAAAAAAACAGAAATATTTTCGTGGAACTGCTTCGTTCATGAACAACTTTTAGTGGTGAATATTTTTAAGCACCCATACAGTCAGCTGCTCTTTGCTTTTGGGCTCATATGTGTAGATTCACCGTGGAGTGATCTATGACCTCAATTGGATTCATTCATAAACACTGACAGTTGATTCAAATTCAAACAAATTCCTCAATGCACTGCTGTTGAAATAATCCACGATGAGGTTGTGTGTTGCCAGATTACACACCAGGGTGGCCAAATCACTGTAGCATATAGCCGCCATAAAAACTGAACAATCGAGTTCTTGTATGAAAAGCTTGCTTATTTGATGAGATATCTTCACGAACTTCGGCAGAGATTATTGTCCAAGGCAACGCAGATTCTTGTAAGAAAAACTTTTTTAATTAGAGAGATAATCTCACAAAATTTCGGTAATGATTATTATTTAAGATATCGTTACAGTTTCCAAACAGAAAGATCTTTTTATACCCTTTTATGCTATACAAAAAGCCTCTGTGCAAAGGTATAGGGTATTGTAGCTTCGGTGCAACCGAAGGTAACATGTTTCTCTGTTTTAATATTTTTTTGATTTTTATTTCAATAACATTCTAGTTCTTAAGGGTTTACATAGGTTGGCGTTTATTAAACTCTGCAACACTTCTAGAATATTGTCCTCAATTTGCAAGTTGATCCGAGTAATAGTTTCGGAGACACAGCCTTGAGAACTTGTACGCTCGAGGCTAGCTAGACTAAGTGCGCTGTCTTTAAACATGTTTCGTTTTTCAAAACTGTGTTATTGTAGTCGGTTGGCAAGATTTCTTGAGAATATTGTTAAACCGATCTTCAGGAAATTCTACACAGGTCTGTGAGATACAGTTCTGGATGAAGGATTTTTTTCGATTAAAACTTTTTGAAAAAGAATGTCGCGAAACTTTAATTTTGTTGCAAAAATCTCTGTCAAAAAGCCAATTTTCGGCCTTTTTCTCCTTTGTCCAAGTTCTAAATTAAGGTTTTAACTAAAACACGTATATTTTCACTTTAGATGATCCTGTAAGGAGTTATGCTGTCAACGCGAGCGCGAAACCCATGCCACCCCTTAACGCTCACCAAGTTTTCATTTAATATTCTTTATTGTCATAGTAAAGACAATGACGACTTTCAGTTCAACCGAGACGATATTTCTTTAAGTAAACACTTTTTTATTCAGAGGAAAAAAAGTTAATAACTGAAAGGAATTTCATTTTCAACAATTTCCGAAAGTTTCTTCCAGCATTTGTTGCTTTGAGATAGCTTTTCAAGAGAATTTTGTTTGTTTATAAAAGCAATAAGTCACACTTTACACAAATTGTTTGAAAAAATTCACAATAACAAATTTTTTGTTGGTATTTTTGGTTGTTGTTATTTTTTTTTTTTTAATTCCGGTTTTAACTTTGCTTAAACATCACAACAAACAAAATATATGAAAACCTTCATAGTTGTATTTTAACACAATTCTCCGCTATCCTTTGGTCCATTGTTGAAAATTCGCCTGAAATGAAAAATTCTTATAATCTGGTTATGAAGAATAAAGTATTATAATCATTTTGCCCCTGTGTGTATGCTAAGCTATGCAAAATAACCACACCAGCGAGTCCTCTGTGTACGCGAAACTGCGCCGCCCAGCAGCTGTGCGCACGTCCTGTCACCACAGCGAGCACTTTGCGAATGTGTTTAACCGGCGAGCATTTTCCGCCATGGAGTCTAGTGCTGGTGGAAAGTCCGCCCACTTCAGTGGCGCTTATGTACTGCGCTCAATACATAAGTGCACACACACTTACAAACTCATTTCTGCATACACCTGCGCAGAGCAGCACTTCCATGTATATGTATGAGTAGGTGTGTGCGTACTCACTCTTTTCCATCGCATTTACCACAGCCCCGGTGCTGGCGTCCATTGGCACTCCGTGACATGCGCTGAATGTCGCAGAAATTTTTGCTGCCGCCTTTCCCCTCCTTACGCTCGCTTTTATGGCTGCACTGCTCACTGCGGTTGGCTGCTCGCGGCGGGGCTAGAAGCGCTATGTGCGTGTGTGTGTGCTGCTGCGTGGCGACTTTCGGCGCACACCCTGTATTTCGTGAAAGCTTTTTACGCGCCTACTGCAGCCTTCGATTCATAGACGTAGTAAAATCTTGCCGAATAATGCCGGATGCATTGAAATGTGGATGCGAAGCCATCGAAAATATAAAACTGTGCAATGCATTTTCTTGTGCGCTTTCTGCCTGGGTAAGGGTATGTGGGATTGTGTTGCGTTTTTGTCAGTGTGGTGAACTTCCAAGAATCTAATTTCCCGTCCGCTTGAAGGCTCTTATTTCGCTTCTCTGATTAGTGAATGGAAGGTTCTTATGAGTCGTTAATTCTTTATTAATGTTGAAGTTGTTGTAGTTATTTCATTTTTTTTTTTGGAATCTTTAATTGTAATTACAAAGGTTTTTTGTTGTAGAACAAAAACCATTATTTTTGTAACCAATAAGCACAGAAAGTCTAAATGGGGTAAAACATATAATTTTGCTTGGAAGGTTAGGTTAATAGTCCTAAACATTCAAAGAAAAGAGCAGGAAAAGTCTGTAATTCCTTCTATGGCTTAGAGGGTTGCAGTTTCATTCGCTTCAGTGACTCTTGGCTCATATTTTGTCGACTCGCTTTAAGGACTTTTACATCGCCGATTAAACTTATAGGTATAAGATAGTTTATTATCAAGTTTAGCCTCGACTTTGTTACCATGTCTGGGAAAAATTCGGTTTACGAGACGCCCTCAAGACAGCTCTCGATCAAAAAACCGCCATTTTAACTATATTACAGTATAATTAATGGGAGGAGGGACATTGACTAGAATTTAAAATGGATAAACGGGGGTGATGCGAAAACATAGTTATTCTCATCAAACATCATATTCACGAGGTACTTCCTGTTCATTACGAACGGGACTCTAAGGACAAAAGAAAAGTGATATAATCTTATAATCTGCGATGAGGATACTACTTCACCCCTGCCAGCCTACGGACAATACCGGCAGTCCCGGAACCAGGCCCAGATGCAGAAGGCCAATCACCTGTTCAACTGAAACCTCTTGATTTCAGAAACCAAAGTATACATATTCCATCTAAGCACTATGGTAATATAAATACAATATCTATAGAATGGAAATTAATCAAAACCATTATATAGTCCATTTAGAAGAAATATCCTTTTCGATGAAGCTTAGTTCTTTGTGTTATGGGATACAGTTCACAGTTGACTTTAAGAAATATAGAATTTTAGTTGTTCTACTTTTCTGCTGCACCTGGTCTTTTCAACGGAGTGGAGATTTTCTAATCTAATATTTCGTCTAATATTTTCAAAGCTGTACTATTGTCATCCATTCGGACAACATGACCTAGCCAGTGTAGCCGCTGTCTCTTAATTCGCTGAACTATGTCAATGTCGTCGTATATCTTGTACAGCTCACCGTTTCATCGACTGTGGCATTCGCCCTTGCCAATGCGCAAGGACCATAAAACTTCAGCAGAACCTCTTTCTAGAAAACTTCTTACGGCGACTCTGCGTCATATAACAGGATGGGAATAAAGAGGCACTTATAGGGTTTGGTCTTTGTTCGTCGAGAGAGGACTTTACTTCTCAATTGCCTATTTAGTCCAAAGTAGCACTTGTTGCAAGAGTTATAGACGAAATTTTCTATGACTTCGAAGTTATGACTGTTCACAGTAAAGTGGGAGTCGAATCGCGAGTGCGACGACTATTTGTTTGATGACAGGAGATATTTCGTCTTCCTCTCGTTCATTTGCTTCGCGTTTTTATCTAGTCAGGAGAAAGCAGAATTAACGGCGCGAATGATAGCAGTTGTACACTCTTATTTGTAGAAGAATGTACCTGCTCGCTTAAGCTCTGCAGCTCCCATTATTTTCTGCAGCGGTAGATTGAAGAAGTCGCAAGTTAGGGAGTACTTTCAAAGGGGTTTTTTCCAAGATTTGACGTATGGTGAATATCTGGTTTGTTGTTGATTTTCCAAGTCTAACCCCATACTGTTAAGGTCCATTCAGTTTGTTGACGACGTGCTTTAATCTTTCACACAGGTCGCTCGATAGAACCTTATATGCCATGTTGAGAAGGCTTATCCCATGGTAGTTGGCACAGATTGTGGGGTTTCACTTTTTTTGGATTGGGCAGACTACACTTACATTACAATCGTTAGGGGAATCAACCTTCTATTAGTTGCCGCATCTTTACGTGCAATTTTCTTCACACTGCGTCTCGTTTCCCTCTTCAGCTTTCGGTATCTATCCCATTCCGAATTCAAAATTCTCTTACTTCAAAAAAACATCGGAGAATCATTGAACCATATACATACATATATGAAATTGAAATACTCATTTATATGAAAACATTTAGTTAACCAGCGGTTTGTGTTTGCTTGATGAAACAAATGAAACTGCAACACAAAGCAAAAACATCGGCAAAATCTTCATCAACTTCATCAATGCAGTTGAAACTTTTGGGGTTCCATTTATCTTTTTGTGGTGATGGCGCTCTCATGTTTGGCTTTTTGATAGTTTTCTGGCTAAAGCTATGGCTTATACACGTATACACATACACATATACATGTGTACATACATACGTACAATCCCAAAAAGATGCCAACACAATATACCGCAGGCTAATGTACTTAGCGCTTAAAACTTACCGCGCTTCATAAATAACGGAGAACAAAAACAATTTAAAGTGATTTTATTTATAACTGGAATAAAGCTAGCCGTAACTCTTTGGCGCACCACAAAAACGAAGGTGCAAACGAATATGAAATGTACAATGAGTTAAACCACACATTTAGAAGGTAAATACAAAAATGTGCTAAAAAAAGATGAAAGCTTAAAAACGAAAATTAATTTAAAACACATGGCATCAAGGGTGTGAGTGTACTTTTAGTTAGTCCCTATGCATAAGTAGTTACACACATACATACATATGTACATTTTCAAATTCATTTGTACGTGTTAGTTGGGAACCCAGGTGGGTCATCACTTTTATGCTCATGCCATTTGTACAATCAGAGATATTTAATATACAGTTATGTTCGCATAAACATGTGTGGAATACGACATGTGAGTATGTGTGGTGCATATAGGTATATATAAATATAACTGTTAATACGTCTGCTCCTTCGTTGGCTACTGCTCATTTATGATTTGTTGCTTTGACGTTCCCTTTACTACCGCAACATATTGCATAGAGTAAAATAGTTTTGTTATTGTTTGTAGCACTTTACAAAACTCGATATTCGAAAATATAGAGTTATGCCATCTGATCAAATTTGATCAAGACTGCCAAAGAAACACACATCTTCAAGACTGATAAAAGCATGCCAACCAATTTCCTTATCTACTTGTTACAAGACTCGGCTGCGATGGCCTCATATCAGTGCTTTCAGTATTTTTTTGTTTTGGTTAGATTATTGGACAACTTCGACGTCTTATTCATTAACCTACGAAGATTTTGATTTTTTGTATGAGTCTTGCATGGACACGCTTCATACAAAAACCTTTAACCAAAACGTGTTAGGGCGATCCATCAGATATGTCGAGATCCACTTATATCTCTGATATCAAGCAACGTTTCTTTAACTTTTTTCGAGGTCATCGTTAATAACAGAGGTGGATAGACCACTCGCATGTGACAAATTTTCGATGACTTCACGTCCTTCACTGAGTGCTTTATACCACTTAAGTACTTCTGTTCGTGATAAAGAAGACTCTAAAAAACGCCTCCGTAATGAAAATTAGTAAGTAATTAGTAGTGAAATTAAATTAGAAGCTTTGAATCCATAAAGAAGAAGTATGTATGTTGTAAGTAAAAATGATGAACAAAATCGATGAATTGATCTATGGAGTTTTCAGACAGGAACTGAATTCGAAATCATTAATTTCCTTATATGTATGTTTGTGAAAAGCCGGATCGAGAAAGCAGGAAATGTCTAGATCAAGACTCTAGAGAAATAATGGAGTATCTCTTGTGCCTTTGTCCTGAATTGTCAAGACTACGCTGTAAGCGGTATGATGCACTGGAGAAGTTGATAGTCAGGCTGCAGAGTCTGTTAAATACGCGTCCAGCGCAGGAATCCTAAAAGATAACTACTGCTCATGGACATAGTAACTGAACACCATCTGGCATCGCAAAGCACCAAGACTGGCCTATGCGTAACTCGTGACCTACCAAATAAATGTAACCTAATCTATGTTAAATGCCACCCCCTTAATTTATAATGGTAAATAAGTTTTTGAGGACCTATCGAATTCATTTAGTTATACTTCCAAACTCTTTACAGTTCTTAAATAATTTGTAAAATCCTTCCATTGTTTCCGTGCACGAATTTTTTCTAATAATCTTCTATTTAGATATAGTTGACACTACAATGAGAAATTTTCCTCATCCACCAATTCGGCTTAAAATTGATGAAATTAATCGACAGAGTACATCACTGGGACCGCTTTGTACTTCTCTAGGTAGTCGATGTAGAGCATATTTTTTGAATTTTAATGATCAATCTAATCGATCGAGTTTTCACTTCCTTTAGCGCAAGGTGAAATCCACTGTTTCGACTGTTCTTTTCTTCAAGATGAGTTCCAGTGGATCCAGACAACACAAAAGCTCCTTCTTTCTAATTATTCTTATCTAAATACTGTCTCAGTTATCTAGCCTAGCTTTAATCGTATTGTTAGCTATTTTCAGGGCACCATTGACACTGGCTAAGCCTTACAGTCTTGAATGAGAAAAGTCACCGTATGGAAGTCATATTACCTAACGATATTTTTCTTTTTTACTCTGTCCTAACCTTCTGACAAATTTGTATAACAGAATCTGACAGTGGCCGGTCGGAAGGAAAGCGGAGTACATCACATATCGATAATCGAAAAAAAACTGTCAACATAACCTTGATTTTGACTTGCTTTAACGTGGTTTTTTCGGCTTCAGCTCACCTTTGTCACAATATTCAGCTGATTGATCGTCTGTTTCTCGGTCGTAAGCATAGATCCAAGACTAATCGCCAGTAATAATAAGTCTCATAGTATCCTGCTAGTCGGAAAGCATTGTTTCACAGATGTTAAAGCGACGCTGTTTTTCAAACAATTGTGTGATTTTGGAACCAATCGTGATTTCACTTTTCTTTGATCCAAATGATCTTTCAGAATGGTTTTAACTGACTTATTCGATATTCTAACGATGCCATTAAGATCTTTGACTGTTAATCATCGTTTCTCATGCACCAATTCCTTTATTTTATTGACGTGTATGCAATCAGTTTATGCTGCAAAAAGGTACTGAATTGAAACTAAATCCATCCATATTTTTAATGAATGACTACTGGATATGGAAAGTGCACGTGTTTGATGGGGTTCACAGTATATCATCCACTATGAGGTGGTGTACAACACGAACTATAATTTGGACCTGTTCTGTCTACAATCGTACTAATGGAAGGAAGCAATCACTCAGAAGCGAAAAGCTTTGAAAAATAAAAAAGGATTTTGTGGTTCATCACGACAACGCCAGACCCGACACATCGATAATGAAGCGTTAGAATCTTCGCGAGCTTAATTAGGAGGTTCTTTTCCACCTTTCTAATAATCCGCACATGGAACAAAGTACTTACTAACTGTTTTTAACTATGATTTTATTGGTGGATATGACCACCAAGAGAAGCTTGTGAACATCGACTGTTCTAGTTTTTTGCCAATAAAGCTAAGATTTATTTTGTAGTGGTTTTATGAATTTACCTTCAAAATGGGACCAGTTAGCTGACATAACGACTAGTGCAAAATAATGAATATCGTTTTATTATAACTTATTTAAGAAATCTACAGACATTTCGAAACATTTACAACGGTAGCACTACGAAAATTTAACAGAGTATTTAATTTTGGTTTCGTCTGAGCTTAAGCCTTTCCTAGTTATTTTTTTATATTTTTTTTTCACAAAAACAAAATATGTAATAACCACGGAAATGGCAGTCAAAAATAGAAGAGCAACAAAAACTCCGTCCACAGCAGCAGCATTAGCAGGTTGGACGATTAAGTTTATTTATGTTTTTTTTTTTTGTTTCTTCAGCGCTGCATAGAAATTCTGCTGGCGGCTTTGTTTTTGAGCTAACGACTTTTTGTACTATGTGAATTTATTATTATTGTTTTTATTTTAGGTTTTGCTGTTATTATTTTTTGCTTTTTGCTGGAAGGGCATACGCAGCGCGCTGGAGCTTTTTCGGTGTGGAGCTCAGCGCCAAATTCACCACACTTGCCTGGCGGCGGCAGCAGCACGAAAAGCGCCAACAAACAGAGCTTCGCAGCAGCGCTGTGCACCTCTACTCGCTGGGGGAGGCCAACTGGCGCTTGTGGTGAGCTTGACAAGTTGTTGTATAAGTCAGTATTGTTGTTGTTGAAAATGTAGTGTAAGCTCAACGCTAACTGGTAATGATACTGCAGAGAGCATCAAAGCGGCTGCGGCAACAGCTACAGCTCAAGCGGCAGCAGCGATAGTGACAGCGTCAGCATTGACTCCAGCGACATTTTGTATGATGTGTTGGAATTACGGTATTCAGTCCGAGACCGAATTCCCTGACGAGCGTATTGGATATCGCGGCGTATGCGTAGCGTCGCTATAGACGTTTTGCTAATTGAAAATTTTTGTGTTTCCTTTTTCATTTGCCTGCGCGCGTGTGTGTGTCTGTGTATGTATACAAAAATAAAAAAATTGAGTGAGCGATATTAAAAAGAAAACATCAGCAAATTTCCCGAAAAAAAGTTGGAAAATCATAATATTTTTGGTTTTTTCTGCAGCGCAGCGAGTAGAAGCCAGCAAAAATGCTGCAGAATTGATGAAGGAATAAAGTTGAAAAAAAATTTGAACGCTGGCAAAAGTGTTTGGAAAAAGTTTTTGTGAAAAAATCAATGATGAGCAACGAAATGGAGTGATAATCTGCGTTTGGTGAACACACTTTTAAGTTTTGGTTGAAAATTTTTGTTTAACGCGTTGAGGAGCGTGGAATGCTGCAAAGTGAAGGAGTAAATAAAATAAATCAAAGATACAAAGTAAGGTGAAAATATATGCAAAACGTTGAAAAATATTTGCGAAAGAGGTGACATATTAGCAAACAAAAAAAAAAAAAAATTACAAAATTTATGCGAAACATTTTTGAAAATTTTTTTAATTAAAAAAGTTTTAAAAACACCAACAAAAACTGCAGAACATAATTACAATTGACAAAAATCTGAAATTAAGTAATAACTGGCAAAAATGTTCAGAAAATAATTAAAACTAAAAAAATTGGAAAACAATTTTAAACACAAAAAAAATATTTAAAAATATTTAAAAAAAATTAAACGAATGACTAATTATAAATAAATTCTATGTGTATATATTAATAAATAATATATAAGCACACAATTTTTGTTTTGTTTGAAAAATATATAAAATACTAAACGGCGACAATAAATCTGTACAAGCCTGAATTTTTAATAAAAATTAAATAAATAATAACCTTACAAGAAACGACGACAATAATTTTGCGTTTGCATATAAGCAGAAAGTATTACAAAAAAATATTTAAAATAAAAACTTAATTAATAGAAAATTAAAAATTATATATAAAATATTAAAAAAAAATACACAAAAATATGTATACAAATATATATTAAAAAATAGTATAAAAAATAATTATTATTATAAAAACCAAAAAATATGATAAAAACTGAAATATATTATAAAAATAATTTTTTTTTACAACTAAAAAATATTAAAAAATTTTATAAAAACTAAAAATATATAAAATATTGCCATAAACAACACTGCAACTCTATTTTATGTGCAATAATTTCTGAAACTTCAAATAAAAGTTTGAAAAATCAGGGAAATTCTCAAAGCATATTTCCCACACCAAAAATTCACTTCAAGGATTATACAATTGCTGAATGCATATGCGCCATTTTGTAAAGTTGTGCGGGTCGAACCGCGCTGCAACAATAATAACAGTAACAAAAGCAACAACAAAAGCAAGACAGTAACCAAAATTACAAACAAAATATAAATATTGGAATAAAATTCAACAGTGACTAAATAACTGCGCCGAAAAGTAAATATACATATACATAATACATATACACAAATACATAAACAAACTTATATACATAAGCCAATACATAACGCTGTGCCGAAAAACGACCAGCAAAAGCACTAAATAATAGTAACAGCAAAAGGATTGCTACCAAACGCAACAACAATTGCCATATAGGCGCAACATTTGTTATTTACAACAACCATAACATAACTGTTGTATAAATACATAGCGCTGTGTATATGCGCGTAGCATAGTTGGCGGCGCGTTGAAGTAAAAGGACGCACACACACAATCAAAAAGAAAAAAGAAAAACAACAAAGTAGCGGCAGAACAAACAGCACAAAATCACACTCGTCGACACTCGTTTACTGTGTTCGGTGTTGGCGCGAGTGCGCGTGTATTTGTAAGCTTGTAGGCACGCGCCTACATTTGCTTTGCATTCGCCTGTGTCTGTGTGTGTGTGTGTGTGCGGTTGTGAAACTTTTCCGATTTGCATGTATGCGCGTGCGAAGGTAAAAAGACATTTACTATTACTACATTACAACAACAACACAGCACAAAAGCAATAAAAACTGTTGGCGGCAACAAATCAATGAATACAAAGTTGCCATTGTCGTCGTCGCCGCCATCATTATCATTAACGCCATTGCTAGTCGGCGAAAAGAAGAAGCAGCATCAACAACAACGCTAGCGTGTAATTAAAAAAAATCGCCCCCAAAGCAACCGTTTGTGCATGCCGAACGTATAAGCGAAGCGCATTTTTTGAAGGCGCCGCATTTCATAAGCAACGCGCGGCTCACAAACTCGCCCACTGATACCAACTACAACTCCAACTCCAACTCCAATAGCCCGTTATTCCTATTTTCTCGCAGTTAATAACATTTCCGCTTGTGGTTCGTTGCATTATCACGCTCGCTTATTAGTTCGCCTTTTTCTTGCTAGCAAAAACTTCTTTCCGTCGCATCGCCGCGCTCTCTTCATTCGCCGTCGCGTCAGTAACGCACTTCGCCGCGCCTACTAAAACAGCCGAAAATGTCGTACGAATATATAACGCGAGCTCGCGCGTACAAATCGCTTCGTCAGGGAATGTGCACAGTGGCAGCAGAAAGTCTAAATACAAATACAACGACAAGTGCGCCGCGTGAGAATCGCAGCCGATTTGCAGCGTCGACAGCTGTCTCCAGTTACAGCGTGCTACATAGGCCGTTGGCTTGCATACTCATCGGTTTCGTCGTCCTGCTCAGCTGCCTCGTACAAAATGGTAAGTCGAAATTATTTTCTTTAATAAAAATTATGTAATTATTGTATGATATAAGTAGTATAAGTGTGAGTACAAGTTCTATTAGGGTGCTGGACCACTTACTGAAAGTATTTGAATATAATTCATGTGAAGCGCTTTGAGTAAAAGCTCGGTTGCTAAAGTAGTCGTTTTTTTTTCTATGATGACCACTTTAAACTTCCAAAATCTGTTGAAATATGGGTTCTATGGCGAAAAGTGATCAATTGCGTGACTTTTTTAGACTCAAGTTTGCTATTGGCACATTCCACCTGGAATTTTGCCCATTAGCTTGGCTAGCTGCTGTTTTTATTCGTCAAAAACTGTTGCTTTGGTTCCAAATAATTATCAAATCCCTCTAATTTTAACCACTTTGATGTGAATAAAGAGATATATACTCCAAAAGGATCTGTCTGCATAGGCTTGATTCAGTAAGAGACTTTGAGAGACCTCAGATTTCTTCGAATTACAAAGAATCGTTTGTATTTTTATGCACCCAGGTATTTTATTGTTCAACAACCCGAAGGAGCTGTTATGACTCTGGTTTGTGCTGATTTTCAGTACTCGTCAGAAAAAGAAGGCACAAATTGGTCAGTGCACCAGTTGGGGTTATATCTCTTCATAAACTAAACATATTTTTCTAAAATCAAAATAATTTCAGTTCATTTACCGATGTAAAATATTATATTTAGGTCCAATGGATTTCTAAGTTTGTTTTTTGTTGTAACGATTATCCAGACATTACTTGGGGAAAAGCAAAAAGTTAACCGCCATCGAAATCATTTAATGGTAGTCCCAGGAAACGAGCTGTTTCGACAGGTTCGGATAGTAGAGAGAGGGGAGCTAAGTGAGTTAGTTTCATTGGGCATGCGAAGAGCTAATGGGTGTCTAGCGGAGACTCATTGAATGCAGGACATAGGTTTTGTATGTTAGGGTCTATTTTGGATAAGTAGGTGCTGCTACAATACACACAACGAAGTGGCGCTAGGTGTACTTTTGTTTAATGCGGCAACTCTAGCTCTCTGCAATAGATGGTTTGGACTCCAAGTACGCCATTCACTGGTAAAGAGTCAAGGAAGGGTTAGTAAAACGTGAGACCTATGTAGCCAATCAGTGACACCTCCCTGAACGCTCAGTTCACAATATTCTCTTTGTTAATTACACTTTATGAGAATCTTTTGAGTGAGATGATACAACTCACCTATTTTCTACCTACTGGTCACGATAAGGAACTACATTCGAAGATGTTTACAACGTTTTAAAGAAACAATTTGCTGATTTGCTGAGCTTAGCAATCTACCTATGTGCATTCTTTATACATATGATCCATGATCCATTTCGAGATTCCCTACTTTACCCTTAAGAAAAAACACAGAAACTTCAAATTTGATGTGGAATGTTTGTTATAATTCCAACAAACTGGTAGCTGGCGAATGACACACGTAATGTTTTGCTCCAAGGCTTGAATCGAAGGGGAATTGTCCGCATAGACTTTAGACTTTACATATTCGCACAGGAAAAAGTCTAATGATGTAATATCACACGATCTTGGTGGCAATTCGACCGGCCCAAACCGGTCAGTTGGTCTTCTCAATTATCTCCTTATAGAAGTGTTCTCTCAATAAAATCCATTGATTTATGCGATGTGTGGGAAGTGTCGTCGCTTTGTTGAAACCAAATGTCGCCGAGATCACGAGCTTAAGTTTCAGACATCAAATAGTCAGTTATCAAGGCGTGAAAGCGGTCGCCATTGACGATTACATTCTCACATTTCGATAATCGAGTTTTTCTGAACATATTTCAGGTTAGGTTAAAAACTTGTTTCTGAATAAAGGCAATACTTTCAGTACACTAAAAGAATTTCCGAGTTCTCGAATATTTGAAGTTGTCAGTTTTATAGATAACTGCTGAGCCAACACAGATCGTGTAGAAACCATTTTTTTGCTCAAGTGATCACAACTGATCATGGCAATATGTTCAATAGTCGTCCTCAGCAGATGATAAACTCAAAAAATAAGGTCAATTGCGTACAAATATTATAATATTTATTGTGACATAATAATTGAAAAATGTTTATTTTAAAAATTTGCATTACTACTTTTAGCAAAACTAATATTTATAGCGCAAACATGCCAGCAGCAGCACACCTTTATTTGATATTTCCTCATAAAGATACTTTAAGGGACTGTTAAATGCAAAAATCAACAACAAAGAATTGTACTTCACGCTTCCTCTTATTTGACGTCTTCTCTGCGAAGCAATTAAATGAGTAATGCAGCTCAGGAGACAGACAGCAGCCAATAAACATTGAAGATACTGCATATTTATTTCTCCTATTAGCACTTACTATATACACTCACGATCGCTTAAATCAATTTTATTTTAAATATGTACATGCATATTTACAGTTACAAACTTCTCGTGTTCAAGTATTAATTTGAAAGTTGGTGCTTATTGGCGCGCGAACGACCCAAAAAGTCTGTCAACAGCATCCGGCTGTCAGTCGATACTTGCGCCGACTGTTTTAGCCAACCGCTAATTGCGAGGGTACTCACTAAGAAACAGCGTCATTGGTGACACGAAGAAAAAATTAATTAACACAATCGAAAAAAAGTGAAACGGAAAATATTTGACATAGATTGCCATCTAGCGTGCTAACATTGTCTAAGTGGAAAGTTGTTTTTCTTAGAAAAATAGTTGACATTGTTAGCGTTTTTTTATATCGAAGCACAAATTAGGGTGATCTAGAAACTCGGTGTAACCAAAGTATTCGCAATATTTTTATAATGAAGGGTTATTCAAATTTCAAGCCATGAAATGCAACATGTTTATATAACGTAGTCGAAAAAGTATTTTTTTAATCAAACTCCACATTTTTTTATATTTATAATGAATTTAATGAACCAAATATATACCATTTTGGTCGACCACACTCGCCATTTTTCCGCTAGAGACATTATTCCATCAGTGTAAAACGCTTCTGGTTTTTCTGCGAAAAACTGCGACAAGTAATTTTCGCATTCTTCTCTTCAAGCCAACTTTACTCCATTAAGACAGTTCTGCATCCCGAAATAACTGGTAGTCCAATGGTGCAAGGTCAGGGATGCATCGAAACTTCCCAGCCAAGCTCATAGTGACTGATTCCTTTCCCATTCCACATAACACTCAGCATATCATTTCGGGGCGTCTATCCTGGCTTTGCGACCACTTGTTGAGCTTCACCACACTTGGGCTATGATATTTTTTGCACATTATTGCCGTATTTGATCCACTTTTCGTCTCTTGTTAACATTTGCTTTAAAAATGGTTCGATTTCAATTCGTTTCAGCAAAGAATCGCAGGTGTTAATTTGGTCCATTAAATTTCTCACAGGCAATTCAAGTGGTATCCAAACGTCGAGCTTCTTTTTGTAGCCAGCCTTTTCTTTAAAAAGTTCAAAACCATTTGATGATGCATGTTAAGTTCCTTAGGAATGTCATGTTTGCTAATGTAATGGTTCTGGTCAATCTTTTCCATAATTTCATGGACTTTTTCAAAGAAAGGTCGACCAGGAAGAGGTGCATCTTCACATCGAAATTTCCAGAACGGAAGCGAGCGAACTAATGTTACAGCATTGTCTTCGTAAACTTGACAAATTTCATTGGTGACTTGCATTCCCATTTTTATACAAAAATTTTCAAATATAGCGAATTTTTCCATTATTTTCACTCATTTTTGAACAGTTGGAACTTTTTTCAACTTCTCCTAATTTAAGTTTTTTTTTTGATTAAATGAAGCTTAAAATCTCACCTTTCCAACACTATATGGTATGTGATTGGTAGCACTGGAGACTGCACCGACATCTATTGACAAAATACGAAAATGCTTTTTCGACTCCCCTATACAATAGAAATCGAAATAAATTTCCTAAACCTTCCCTTTCCACTTCAACATACAATTTGGTGCTAAATTGTTTATGCCATAATTTACTTTAAGCCATATACTCCCTTTTAAAGTTTGCCAAAACTCACAAGATTTTTTTGCTTCAAAATGAGACGCGCCTTAATGTAAATTCGCATATTTGCACATAAATCAAAAGAAATATATTTTTGTTACATATGAATGATTCTATAAACTAAAAAAATACCTTTGCAGAACTTTCGAAATTTTCCAGAATTTTGTTTTATCTCATCAGTAAGCATTACAAAAAGTGTTTAGTTGATTGCTTAGGCTGCCGCGTACGAAGATCATTCATAAGTAAGAGGAGTGTAAACGCCTAATCACGGTCATTAATCAACGAAATAGCGAATGCTTGTAACAGCCTCGCTGCTTAGGGGTTTATTTATTGCCTAAAAGCTGTAACTAACTGCCTATGCTGATATTTTCATAACTCTGTCAGTTTATACTCTGATCCGGATTTCTAGTTCAATGCTCCCATATAGATTTTAATGGCAATTACCGATCCATGCGATTCTCTGCTTCGTTAATACATATAAATATGTATATGTACATATATATGTATGTTGTATTTTGTATATTTGTCGAAAAGCGTGCGTCGCGAGAACCGGCAATTTTGTATAAATTATAAGCATTTTGAAAGCTCGGTCAGCGACTTTTGCTGCCAAAACGTTGCATAACATCAAATTCTACGATTGGTGATTGATTTTTCTCGGTGAAGCTAATTTTTGGTTTGGTTAAGTGGAAATTTTGAAATATTACAATTCAAAGAAAGAAAAAAATTAAAATAATTGCGGTTTACGGTTTACAAAACTTAATGCTATTAGCTACTGTTTATTATTAAATACATATATATGTACATACGCTTATTTATGCAAGTATATAAAAATTATTAGAAGTCGACGAACTTGCTAAAGTTGGCCTATTTATGCATTTATGTAGTTAATTAAAGTAATTTTCCGTCCGATTCTTGAAAAAATGAGAGAGACTACATGATTGTTTCCAAATAACCGCAAAATGATTTAATGATTATACATTACCTGTGAAAAGTAATCACTACTTAGAATTCACTACAATTTTCTGACTTCTTCTTACTCAATCTAGCGCTATCTATGGGTTTAGTTAGGTTAATCTGGTAGACCAATAAGTAATGCATAGACCAGTTTAGGTCTTTTGCGATACCACATGCAGCTCAGTTACTGATTCCATGAGGACTAGTCGTCTTTTAGGATGCCTGCTAGACGCGAATTTTAACAGACTCTGTGTCGATACCTCTCCTCCAGAGTATCTTACCGTGAGATGTTCCATTGTTTGTGCCTTGTTTTACACATTTCCTGCAGGCTTCTCGATCTGTCAGCCCCATTCTGCGGCAGTGTGTCGCCATCAGACTGTGACCAGTTACTACTCCCATATAGTCTTTTCTTTCGAGTGCTAATAGCTATTTTGTGTACATTCGATCTACCGTTTTGCACATGACTTTTGCAGTTTTGCACCCAGGTAGCCCGTTCACTAGAAGTGAAGTTACTTGCTTCTGGCAACACTTTCCACTGATACCCTGCTTCCCTAGAAGCCTTCCCTTCTGGCTAATATCTAATACGCGGTTACTGCCTTGAATCGTAGATGTAGACTCTGTAATTGTCGGCACGTACATTAGAGGCGAATTCCGCGGCTTTCGCAATAGCAAAGATCTCAGCTTAAAATATACTGCAGTAGTCCGACGACTTAAAAGGCTGCCTTATAACTAATTCTGGACAGTATATTCTCGCCCAAACTCTATCGTGCATTTTCGAGCCGTCCGTATAAAAGTTGAGAGTGTTGCGCGTAGCTTATATACCTTTAAGTCAACCATCTTTTTCTAAGTCACTCATGACTGTTAATGTCCATCACGAAGACTTCGAGCGAAATTTTGTTTGTATTATGTATAGCATATAGAAATCTATAGGGCTGACAGAAATTGTCAGAAATTAATTATTACGTAAATTCACGTTCCCGGAAAATGCGGAAGTCCAAATCATCTCATTTTTTTTCTTTATTGGCGTAGACATCGCTTACGCGGTTATAGTCGAGTTTACAACAGCGTTCTAATCGTCCACCTGGTCTTTCTAACGGAGCGGAGGTCTCCTCTTCTTCTGCTTCTCGAATTCTCTCAAAGTTGGTGTGTTTTGGTCCATTCGGAGATTACTTGCCTTCATTACTTCGCAAAACTCTGGTTATTTGGTTTCAAATAGAAACTTGTACGAAGTTTTTCGGATATTTTTTCGTATTTCACTGCCACGATTTGTTGGGTTGAGTTTTATTACTTATTTTTGTCTTTTCTAAAATTTAATAAAAATATAATAAAATTTAAAATTTAAAACAGATGACTGATTGGGCCATCGCAGCTGATCCTGAGTTCTTCCACATCCGCACGATGGGTTTATACTCGGGCGATAAGGTCTATTATCGATAATAAGGAGCACAAAGCCTTTGCGGGCTGCACTTCAAAGTTTTGTAAGCAACTAAAATGGAGAGAATTAATTTAGGGTGGAAAAGCTCTGGTTTAAAAAATTCTTAAATACTTATTTCAAATACTTCTTAGTGAAGATGTCGATTTTAGTGAGATATGTAATATGAACGTATATATAATGTATAAGCCTTAATATAATATGTCGTAGATTTGGGTGCAGTTTTCTCTCTGAAAGGTTCGTTGCCTATGCTGTAAACGAAGAGGCTATACTTATTTTTTAATTGAGTGTCATAAATGTCGCCATCCTGTTTTGTATCTAGATGTAAGCAAAAATCTTTATAATGAATATATAAAATATTTTAATACATTTCCTCAACATGGTAATCCTGACGGATATATTAACTCATTTAAAGGTATTTACTAAATAACTGTCCTTTGTTCTAACCATTGTTATGATCACATTTATAAAAAACTAAATGAAATAAAATAAACCATGTATATTAAGAATCATATCAAGCATACGTTAATACCCAATAAACCAGCAGTGTCTCCATTAAAACTATTGTTGTTGTCTAATTCTTTATGAATTTGTACAAATTTAAGCCTTGGCAGCAAGTTATGCTCAGCCGGTAATCTAAAATTAGCCATCACCACATAAAATCGAACCATTGTTGTTGCTGTTGTGCTTTTGTTGACTGCTTTGTCTTTGCCTTTGCTCTTTTTTTCAACAATGTGAGGTTATTAGCCTAAAAAGTGTTTTGAGCTTATTTTGTACTGGCTTGACACGAATACAGTTCATGTAATCGACATCGCATGTGAATGTACGGATGTATATATACTATATCAGTACGTTCTTACATACATATAGCACTTTCTAAAATATCTTGCATAAATTATATATAGGTATATTCATACTACATACATACATACTATGTAATGGGTTATTCGTGTAAACAGGTTTAATGTAAAAATTGATTTTTAAATGAGGCGGTGAAATTCACACATTTCGTTTGAAACGTTTAATTACAGCAGTTTCGAAGCGTTTTATTGATTGTAATTTATTTATTAATTAGAGATTATGTTTGGGTTTACAGTTAGTGACAGTTAATGACAATTCAGAAATTTTATTTTGCAAAATGAACTCCGTTTGTTGTATAGGACCGCCGTTTTGAGTATGTTTATTCCACTGTTGAATTGTTTTTCCAATGTGCTGGATGTAACAGTAATAAAGGGTTGTTCCGTAAGATAGAACGTTCTCTTTTGCTGAATGAAATTGAGGTTTTGATTTCGAAATGTCGGAGGATATTAACATAGAATTCTAGATGTCCTCAAATTAAGTGGGTAAGTTCTGTGACACTAGTTCTGAGGCTAGTAAGCTTCTATAGATAAGACATTTATGTGAACAGAAAATTCTAAGAAACCATCATCCGTGCTACATAATAATAATAATCACATTGTATTAGCTCTCAGATAAAATACAGCGAATAAGTAGTTGTTCTGATATATACAATATATCTCTTATAAGGGCACCTTTAGTTGAAATCCATATTCATACCCTGAACCGAGTATGTTAAGTTTAACAACAAGTATGTAAGACCCAAAAGCAAACATCGGATACCCGAAATTTATATACTGCATAAATTATCTGAAGCTCGGTCGATTGAGACATGTTCGTCCGTCTATTTATCCACACGAATAAGTCTCTCAGTTTTTGAGATATCGGTCTGAAATTTTTCACACGTTTTTTTTCCATCCGAACCTGCTCATTTGTCAGAACTGCCGATATCGAACCACTGCAGCATTTTCGAGCTGCTATCTTCAAAGGCAATGCTACAATATCCGAACAAAGTATYCAGAAGAGATACTACACCATATAGCTGTCATACAAATTGACTAATCAAAATCAGTTTTATTTATTAATTGTTTTTTTTATTATCGATTTCAAAACATTGGATATATTATCGAAATATCGTATTACTTAAGTATCAATGCCTTTTTTTAAGCACAAAAACAAATATTCAATCGGGTACTTTTACTACAATTTTATAAGAATTAAGTTATTACTAAATTTTATGTTAATTATCAGGAAATCGATAAATTGGAAATCTGGAAAATATATGGTTAGTTTTTCTTTAAATTTTTTTAAGCTATACTCGTATACCACTTTCGGAGGAAAAATTCGATATTCAATCGGGTATTTAAAAAAAATTTGTTTTGAACAAATTTCAATAAAAAAAACGGTTTATATAGTAAACTGAACATTTACTTAATAAATAAATTTATATAAAATGTTGATAAATAAAAATTAAAAAAAATTTATAATAATTGTAAATCGATTATCTAGAAAATGTATCGATATTTTAAAGAACTTATATACAGATTTAATGATAACTTCAAAAAAAAAAATCGATAAATGATAATAAAAAGTAATCGATATATACGTATATCGATATTTTTTTAAATTGATGACATAGGAATATAGTAAACTAGTGCAAAACATCAAAAATTATTATTTTTGGTCTCTACAGTGTAATTATTATAATTGGCCACAATTGTAGGTGCATAAATAAGTTAACATGTATGTACATGTATGTATGGAGGTATGAAGCCAAAAATATACATTTGTATGTAAATATACAGATGCGTTAATCCGTATTGTACACAATAGCGTTTGGTATCGATAAATTCAGTTGTGAACATACTCAAAGCAAGTGTTGGCCAATTGCCAGCCGATTTTGCAATAATCAGCAGAGATTTTATTGTTTTGGCGGCGTGTGAATTTGGCCGAACTGGAAATTGTCTATGATTTCGACAGCACGCAACGCTATTGTGTTCCGCTGTACAAATAAATTTGCTCTACAAATGTAGTACGGATGTGTGGCAAGCGTTTATGCTGCAAGCACACACATACGTATATATGTGTATATTTAGGCCTTAAAGTAGGGCTTACTGACAATGCTCACCAGTGGCTGCACACACACGCACAAATATGCTTGCGTGAACAATGGCCAAACGGTGCGAAGTCAACAAGGCAGTCTCACAACGAGCGCTAAAGCCACAGATAAAACCGCAGCGGCCACAGCACTATGCAGTTATTTATGCAGCCTTACATAACTATGTACATATATACTTGTATTATATATAGTAATACATAGTTATAGCATGTAGATTTGTCTACAGTGTGCCCAATTGAAAAGTTGATTAACTTGGCCCATATATGCGAACATGTTCGTCGTGCCCAGCGCCACACCACGCATATCTACAGATACAGACATACATGCATACATATATAGGTACTCGTATGCTTTAAATATGTAAATAAGTACTGTATGTAGGTTCATTATATTGTAATGCCATGACTTTAGGTACCGTTTGCCGATTGCAGTAAGCTCGGCTAGGCAGTGGCACGTTTTCTGAGAAACCCGTAGAGATATCAACAGTATTCGCAATATGCGCAACACAAACCGAAAGCGCACGAAAATTTATTCGCATTAGTATGCAACGTGAATGAAAGTGTCTGCGCAGGCGTACTGCGCACGCTTAGTCGTTCGCACGGTCAGTCGGTTAGTAATTTTGACGCTAGCGACAGTGCAGTTGCACCAACTAGCCGGGGGACTAACTGAAGTGCTGAAGCGGCCACTTCGGTGACTGTTTGGAACTGTTTGTTAGTGCTGGCGACTGCGACTGCGCAATGACTAATTTAATGCGTAACGCGTCTTAAGGCATTACAAGGCTCATACATGCTTTCAACATATACATTTATACAATTAGATCTTGATAAGTACTTTAAACGTGTTCACTGATTTTGTAATTTTTTGAGTTGTATTTTAATTGGATTAGAAAAGATTTCATAAGTCAAACCTTAGTAGGTAAATTTCTACGTATTTGCATTGTTGTAGTTACAAGTTTGGTTAGACTATTTCTCGCAAACAAAAAAATTGGATTAGATTTCATAGTATGATAACTTTATGGAGTTTTTGTTTTTCACTTGAAGTGGCCTCAATTTTCGTAAAACCTGAGTTGTAACTTACAGCTGAACTTCCATAATAAGCACTGCTGTAAATCAAAGTTCTTCATAACTTGAACTCTTGAATTATGCTAATTCGAGTTAGAGAAGTTCAGCTGTATATGCATGTATTGTAAGTAGATATGTAGAACTTTGACGGAAACACAAATGAAACGATAATAATGGTATTATATTTAAAAGCCTTTGTATTTATAGCCTTCAGTCTTAAGATCAAAAATGTTTTTCATAAAGCATAAGACAATGCGAAGGGTATTCTGCAAGAAAAAATCTTCCAGAAATCGCGTTATTATACAATATAGATAAATTTAGTAGTTACTAAAATTATATTCAATAAACTTCTTCTTTTTTTTTGGAAACATTGCTTACGCGGTTATAGCCGAGTTAACAACAGTGCGACAATTGGAGATTCCAAGTGAAGCCAGGTCCTTCGCCACCTGGTCTTTCCCACGGAGTTCAGCTCTTCCTCTTCCTCTGCTTACCCCGACGGCTACTGCGTCGAATACTTTCAGCGCTAGAGTGTTTTTGTGCATTCGGACGACATGACCTAGCCAGCGTAGGCGCTGTCTTTTAATTCCCTGAACTATGTCAATGGCATTGTATATCTCATACAGCCCATCAAATGCCATATTCGCCGTGACCAACGCGCGAAGGCCATAAATCTTTCGCAGAACCTTTCCCTCGAAAACTCGTAATGTCAACTCATCAGATGTTGTCATCGTCCATGCCACTGTATCATAAATAGCATTTAATACATTTCAATTGTCATTTCGTGTTGGTTAGAGTTATTCTGCGTTGGATTTCGACGCTGACATTGTTTTTGCTGTTAATATTGGTTCCAAGATCGGCGAAATTATCTATGACTTTGTAGTTGTGACTCTTAACAGTGACGTGGGAGCCAAGTAGCGATTGCGACGACTATTTGTTTGATGACAGGAGATATTTCGTCTTACCCTCGTTCACTTCCAGACCCATTTGCTTTGCTTCATTATATAGTCTAGAGAAAGCCGATCTAACGGCGCTGTTGTTGAGTTGATCTCATCCGAGGCTGTTGTTTCCTTTTCATTAGGGGCGTATTTTACGTGGCGGGTCCCAAACCCAGCGCACAATACTTGGGAGGGATGGTTCGCCTTTTCACTACAGCTCACCTTCAAACTGACTTTCTTTAGCTTCCCAGGGATACTTGGTCTAAGGCCGGAATTCGTGAGCTGCTTTAGTCGTATGTAAAAAGAGCAAAAAATCCAGTCTTGGGAGGTATTCTTACTCTGTATACGGGTCCAGAAGTTTGATTTCAGATTGTATTTTCGTTCACCCTACTGTATGTATATATACTCCTATGCACTTACCTATATACCATCGCTTGTCATTGCTTTCACATATGTAACTTATGTAACTCTTAACTTAATAACAAATGCATGTATGCATAAATTGTTGTAAAATTACAAATAAATCAATCGAACTAATTTTAGCCACCAAGCATAAGTGCACACTCTTCGTTGCAAACGTGCAATTTTCTAAGCGACAGGTGTCAAATGAATGGCTATTATTATGTAATATTACAGGTATTTCGTTTTTGTGCGTTGCCTCAGAAAAGAAACTAGTTTTTGTAATTGCCATTGGGGCGCATTGATTTGAAATTCAGCAGCAGGCGAGCATTTATAAGCGTTATACAAGAGCATATCCACATACATATGTAACTACATACGTATGTATTATATATGTATATACATATCTATTTAACTTTATTCACGTTCCTACTATGAAAACTGACTTTTAATGCATTTCTTGCGAAAATTTCCGTTACAAATGTTACGGAATAATAAAAAATGTGTTTGTATATACAAGTTGGTCAGTACGTTTCCATAATGGGCGAGACTCCTACAACAGCAATTACGTCAATTGTGTGACCATTTTTGGAATAAACCAAAATAAGGGGGCATTATGTAATAGGTATGCTCCAAAAAGGTAAGCAAACAATAAAATTTTTTTTTTAAATGTATTTTTCGATATTTGCAGCCACTAAATAAATAACGGCGTTCATTTCGTGCTAGTTTTATAAAATTAAAAAATCAATAATAAAACGTAAACAAATATGTTTTTGTAATTCAATATATATAATATGCTTATTTACAAATATTTAGAAACATATGTACACGCCTCATAAAGTGTGTATACATGAGTATACTTACGGCAACTTGAGTAACTTCATATCACTGCCCTTTTGTAAATCAAGGTATACCTGCATGCCTTCATTTCTTTGAGCTGAATGCATTTTCTCCTTTGCGCGTATCCTTTCGACATGAATTCTCAACCACTTTATGCAGCAATCTTCTTAAGAACTTTGATTTAAGAGGTGAAAAGCATACTTACCTGGCGTAGAGGTTAACCGTGATCATGAAGGCGGTTCCTCCGGAGCGAGACTTTGTCATTGCACTACGATGAGGTTGACCTCTGCGATTATTCCTAATGTGAATAGCTCGTGCGTGTAATTTTTGGTAGCCGGGAATGGCGTACGCGCCGTCCCGACATAAGTAAATACATATTATAAGTAAAAATATAAAGTGATTCAAGATATTATAAAAAGCGAAAGCTGAAACTTTCAGATACTTACTTGCATTTCATCATTGCAAGCATCCATCTGAAACTTCGTGCAATGAAGACTAAAGTTTTTCAGGTTGATTATTTGTTTAACCATCGAACCAGATTAGCGGGGCGACAAGGCGAATTGTCTGACTAACGAAATGACTGCCTTTAGGAAGGCAGGGCTCAGATCGCGTTGTTTGATATAAACAATCTTCAATTCGAATTATATTGTATATTTACTATAGGGAAGAGAGAGGAAAGTATATTTTATGAAGATCTACACTTGTACAAGTATATACATCTTGATTTTGATTTCATCGATCAGTTGGTAATGACGCTATAGCTCATTTGAAAGAACATTCTTTGGCATTTATTTTTTGAATATTATCTATTTCAAATGTTGGCCTCGGGCTACGTTTGAAATGGTCTATACGTTGAGTCCAATTTTCCATGACTCGATAGAGCATTTTTCGACTGTTATCTCCATAGAAAAAAATCTAACGGTGTGATACCACACGATCTTGGTGGCCAATCGACCGGTCTTTGTATGCACTCTCATCTACGCCTGCTTTATTTTCTTCACTGCTTGGTGGACGTGGTCTATTCGGTCGAATATTGGGTCTCAAGATGAGTGATGGTGTTGCGTAGGCCGATAATGTTGACCATAAGTTGAGCGAAGCGCGCGGAACACTTTCTTTACATAACGTAAATTTTCGTGAGAAAGCTAAGTTGTTCAGGCGTAAAACTTTCCATGATGAAATGCCAAAATATACTAAAAAAAAATAACATAACACCTTGACACTACTCACGCGTGATCTATCGAAAAACGGCTATTGAAAAAAGTACCTCTCCTTGAATCACCCGTTATTTGTACATTCGATATGCAAAAACATAACTTTTTTGGAAACTCACGAGTGGTATAACGCCTAAACTGGCCACTTAAAAATTCGTTATTGTTATTGATTTTAACTTTTTCTAATTTTAGTATCTACTAATTATTATTACCGCCCTTCCATTGTTTCACAATTATAGTTATGTATAATAACAATTTGTCGGGCGCTATTAATTTTGATTAGTGGAATATGAAAAAACTCCCACTGCCTCAAATCCTCATGTCACCCACCCACGGTAACTGTAAATGATTATTATTACATGATTACAATAATAAAATAAAGTTACTTCCTAACGCATTTCGGTAGCGTAATCCAATTGCGCCATTCCGGCGATAAAGTACAAAATACTCGGAACTAATACTTATTCGCACGACACAAATACACACCCGCACCAACACAGAAGCACACATCCGAGCAGCTTATGAATATTTTTGACTTGCGGAGAGCGGCATAGCGAGTGGTACAAACTGTGGGCGTGTCACGTGATAGGAAAACAAGGCTCAACTGTCCGCCCCACAATTCCAGGCGTCCTCTGTTCCCGGCTCTAGGGCAGATTGCAGTTTGCAACAAATGTATCGCTTTTCGCGTTGGCGCCGCTAATCCAGCGCAGATTGCCGAACAATTTGCTGCGATTAAATTAGCCAGAACGTGCGCACATACCCACGCATACAACTAAACACTGACGCGGAGTATGAGGGGGCAGAAGCAGGACTTCATATCTGCAAATAAACAAACAAAGCATATTTGTCGAATTCTCGATGACGTTGTCGTGCGTTGAATGACGTCTCCGTGTGTGCGAGTGTGTGTGTGTTGGCGTGTCAGTACTTGCAGCGCGTCGAATCGCTGTGGGTTGTGAAAAATGCGCGCGGGTGCTTTACAGCCATCCATGCCATGCCGGCGATTGTGGGTGTTGTTGTCGCACAGCTGGAGACCTGCCGCTTCACATGCTTGCGGTTAGCGAAACTACCCCCGCGGTGTAAAGTCAAAAGTAATAAACATTAATAGAATACTCTGCACTGATGACGCGCACACTTCGGTGTGAATGTGTGTGTGTGTGCGCGCTTACTGGCGACCGACACGCCACTTGGCTCAATTTCCGTTTCATATTCACAGGTTGTTGCTATTCATCCCCAAAGCTGCGAACGCATGGTTGCGTGCGTCGTTTGTGCTCGTATATTAAAGTGCGCTTCTGCAACCACCCGCCGCCCCTCATCGTGCGCTATATGTGTACATTAAGCGCTTGCGGAGTTTTGTTGTCGTGCGGCACTTTCAACTTAAATTCTTCCTGTGCGTGTGTGTGGGATTTTCATAAATGCTGTTTGGCTCGTCTTGGTTGCGCTGTTGCGCCAGCAAGTCCGTTGAATCGAAATAAATATGACTTCTGTTGCTTACCGCCCGTGCAAGATTTGCAGCTTTTCTTATTTGCACTTGCAATCTTTCTGCCTTCAGCGTGGCTTCACTAAAAATACATATTACTCTTTGTTGTAGTTGTAGCTTTAAGTACTTAACTGCTTATTGGAAGGCCATATGCATGTATGAAAGCAATATAAACATTTTTTAGGTTAGATTTTGTGACGATATACTACGTAGGTTGCCTTTTATATTTCGGTATTTGGCAACCCTAGTGTGCAATCGGGCAATTCAAACCCTTAACGGAAAGTTTAAAATTTTTGATGTTATACATAATCAGAACGTTTTGACATATGAGCGCTATTTGTGTTGTTTATAGTAACTCAAAATATTCATCACGGTTAAAAAATCGAATTAAATCGCGAACGTTGTCGCTAATTTCTTACATTTTTCGACGAGAATTAATTCAGAAATAGTGCATCCATGAAGTTAATTCGGTTTTTAGCGATGAAGTCCTATCAAAGACCAGTGTTTATCGATGGCAGGGTGAATTTAATCGATGTTGTAGATCCCAACAAGACGAATTTCGTTAAGGTCGTCCAGAATTAGTTGTTGTTCCGAAAACTATTGATCCTGTGCGCAAACTGATAATGCAAGATTGTCATGTGTCCTACCGTGAGATTGAAGCATTAGTGGGAACAGCATTCTTTGAATATTGCACGAACATTTGGCTGTAAAGAACTTTGTTCACGTTGGATCGCACATACATATTATGTTAATCGCTCATAAACAGGCTCGTGGCTAGTGGTGAAGCGAAATGTTAAAAAAAATTAGATAGCGGCGCTTTTAAACACGCCTATGATAAACGTGGCAGGTGACTATTTATGTTTCAGATCCTGGAAGTACTAACTTTGATCGCGAGGTGCAAACAGTCTATAATTTAGTTTATTGATTGTCTGTTCCCACTATAGTAGGGTCTTTTTTATCTGGTCTGGCTGTCAACTCGGCAGAATTTTGCCGCTACAACAACAACAGTTTATTTATTGTTTTATTCTGTTCAAAGTATTCGAAGAAAATAGGTGCTTGCATATCCTAAAAATACTGAGTAAAACCTTGCCAACCAACTGCTGTGACGGTCAAACTCACGACCGGACTGCAGCCGTTCAGCCAACTCCCGGTTAGTTTCAGGTGTGTAATGATCCATGTTTTCTCTACGGTCTTAAATTCGTTCTTATGACACTTGATCAGTGACTGATTGTTCTTTGAAAGTCGAGCACAATTGCCTTTTTGACTGATATTCAAAAAATTTGAACCCTGACAGTTAAAAAATCGTGAGTGATTTGCTCTACTATGTCTTTTAAGATGCCAATATTGTTAAATAACAAACTTAATTTAATTTTATGGTTGCGCAACGAAATTTCAGAAACCTTCACTATGTTTTCTGCCGTTACTGCCTCTTACGGTCTTCTTGGTCATCATTTGTGCTGGTGTGGATGCGATAGAACTAAGCAAACTATCACTTATTAGTCCACTGTCTTTTATCAGCGGTATTGTATCTAATCAGGAAACAATATTTTATCGCAATTTATTTTTTTCGGTGTAAACAAAAATAGAAGGCGTAAAGACACTTTGAGACCAACAACATGTGAACTATTGAATGAAATGTGAAGAAATTTCGACAGCATTCTATTTAAGTCTAGTACTCGATGCTAAAGATATATTTTTTTAGTTGGCAACGCGATTTAGTTAAGATAAGAAGAACCGAATAATTTATATTACAGAAAAAAGTTTATTTGGTTTGTAGAATTTTTGTACTTATTTCAGGCAAATAACTGAAGATCTGCAAGAAATTCCAAAATACAAGAACAAAACATAACATTGAAAACAGTTTCCTACAAAACTCTCAGTTAATGCTAAATTTAGCATCAGCTTACAACAAAACTAAAGCAGAACTCTTTTCAAGCATTCCAGGTAGGCACTTACTTGGCCTGCTACCTACCTTCTTATGTTGTTGTTCTTTTATCTTTCTCTTCTTTGCTTTATTTGTGTTAATTTAGCACATTTTTTGTAAGTAAACTATTTCCAAGAATTCTCAAACACTTTATGCCACCAACTTCTTAAGAGCTTTTGTTTGAGCGGAGAAAAGTATACTTACCTGGCGTAGAGGTTATCCGTGATCATGAAGGCGGTTCCTCCGGAGCGAGACCTAATCATTGCACTACGATGGGGTTGACCTTTGCGATTATTCCTAATGTGAATAACTCGTGCGTGTAATTTTTGGTAGCCGGGAATGGCGTACGCGCCGTCCCGACGTTATTAAATACATTCATATGCTACTGTATTGGAAAAAATTATAACATTGCAAAAAGATGACACGTCAAAATAATCATTAGTGCTTTATACACGCTTGTCTTTCGGAAGTGCAGTTGATGATTTTTACGAAGTGCGAGTGGAATATTTAACAAATTAAAATTTGTGTGCGGAATCAAATTTCGGTGGTAATTGTTTGCCGCAAGCTACTATTTTTGATTGAAAAAATTTGTTCAACGAGATTTGAACACGTTGACGGTAAACCGCGACGTGCAGGACCAGCAACTGATGATCAACATGTCAATAAATAAAGGAATTGGTGCTTGATAATCGTCGTTTAACAGTCAGAGATCTTACTGATATCGTTGGTATATCGGAAGGATCAGTGAAAATCTTTTAAAAAGATAATTTRGGCCTAGGAAAAGTGTAAACACTATTGCTTCCAATATCAGCAATCCCTTACGAAAAGCAGCGTCGCGTTAACGTCTGTGAAACAATGCTTTCCAACCACTAGGATGTCATGAAACGTATTATATTGGCGATCAACACTAATTTTCATTTCTTGTCAATAACTATTAGCGTCGGGGACCCGATATAGTATTCGCATGTCTGTATATACGCGAAATCGATTTTATACTTGTTATTCAAATCAAGTTCTTATACGGAAAACTTATTTATTTGAGAATATATCTTCACGTAACTCAGGATGTACTGTTATCGGATGCAACGGTGCAATCTGTAAAGAATTTTTTAGATCGGACCACTATAGCATATAGACACCATGCAATTTACCGTTTAAAATCAAGTTCTTGTGGTTTTTTCAAGTTGAGCTAACGGTGGGTATTTCTGTCATTAATTGAATAGCTTTTTAGTGCCCCAAATAGGAGATATGTAAATTTGGATCAATTTCGAGATTCCCTACTCTTTAAAGAAAAAGCTGAGAAAGTTCAAATTTAATGGAGAATCCATTTGAAAGAATGCATTTGCATTTTGGCATTTACTTTTTGAAGACTATCTCTTTCAAATCTTGGCCGCGGATACGTCTCATATTATTAAATAATGAATGCTGGGTCTCACCAATGGGTATTGGTGTTGCGAATAGTACGTTCGGTAGGCCGATTATATTGACTATAAATTGAGCGAAGCGCGCGAAACACATTCTTTACAGAATATGAATTTTCGTAATAAAGTTGAACGATTTGTTCAGTATTGTTTGGCATTTTATCATTGAAATACTTGAGCTCTCAAGCTAAATACACCGATAGAAGTCATTACCAAGACTTTAGTAAACTTGATTATAAAGGTGAGCGCTTAAGGAAACAACCACTTCTCTATAACTTCTTACCTTTATATACAGGATCTGATCCCCGGAAAAGATCAAGGAAGATCCTTCGGTTTGATAAAGTTAGTGTCAATGCCGGTATTATAGAAGCGCCTGTTGTCTGATGAAAATATACCTCATACCAGCCAGTATATTGGCCAACCAATCGAAAACAGCTTACTCCGCTTTAAAATTGGTTAAAAGAATTAATATCCTTGCGTTTATTTCCACAATATATAGTCTATAATAATTTTAATTCCAACTAATACCTTGTTCGATGTAAGACAGCATTATCCTTAAAATACAAACACACACACACACTCACCACACATTGAACTAAAATATGTGGAAATTTATCACCACAGCTGACTTAACGCCTTTTCCTTGTACGCATTGGCACGCTCGTCCATTCACGCAATCATTTATTACAAATGACTTTTGACAATCGGAAAGTTTACGATTGCGCTCCGAGCTGGCTTTAAGCTCGCAATTCCCGTTTAACGCGCAGACGGTATAAAAAATGAGAGTTGAAGATTTGGCAACGGTAAAAAGCAAATCGAAACAGCAGCACACTTTAAGCGGTAAATCATATAGAATTGTGAAAGTGTGTGTGTGCGTGTGTGTCTTACGAATAATATTGCTTTCACTTGTCCAGCATCATTTAGGTGGGGCACGAATACACATACACATATATGTATAAATATATTTCCTCAGCGAAATCCGTTGACATATAACGAGAAATACTGTTATTACATACATCCATACATATGAACCACCATAACGGCAACGGCGCTGTTGCGGATCCTTTCGCCGCAGCGGTTTGTCGCTTCGCCCTTTTTATGCAACGCTTCGGTTGCCACCTCATTTCCTTTCCACATCGTTACGCTCTTTACGTGCTTTGACACAATCGACAATTCTGCTTTCACTACCACATACCAATATACATATATATATATGTTTGCGTTTATGTGTGTGCGCACGTTATTTTGGTTCACTTCAGGTTAAAGTCATATCGTTAGCATTAACGCTTTTTGATTTTTATTGAGTCAGCTAAATTTTATTTGATTTACCTTCTACGGCATGCCTGTGCCACGAAGATATAAACGTACACACACTCACATGACCTGCAAGAAAATTTCATCTAGGGGAGGAAGTGAGTTCGCCGACTTTATTAGATGAAAATGAAGTTGAGTTGAATTGAGTCGCAATTCAGTGCGCATCCTTGGAGTTCATAGCGCAGGCAAACAAGCACATTCATACATATACATATATATATATGTGTTTATTGTGTTCAGCTTTCAATGCCTATACCTGTCTCTTATACACATCTAGATGTGTATAAGAGACAGGAATTGAGTCGCAATTCAGTGCGCATCCTTGGAGTTCATAGCGCAGGCAAACAAGCACATTCATACATATACATATATATATATGTGTTTATTGTGTTCAGCTTTCAATGCCTATACTGTCTTATTGCTCTGCATTCAACCGGAAACTATGAGTTTTTTTACCGGCACTTTAGTTTTTCCTGCCTGACACATTGACTTCATCGGCTTCCGTGTGTGCGTCCAACCGAGCAGCTGTCCAACCCAACGCCCGGGCGACGTTCCAGATGTGAATGATAAAATAAATTACTACGAGATTAGCGCGAATGTAATTATCATGTCTATTTGGGTGATGTGCGATAAGCAAATGCAGGGTTGCTAGAGCGCCGCTGGGTCTAATATCAGCGGTGCTGAACTTTTTTATATAAAAATTAATGATGCCGCAAACTTTTTACATTATTAGTAGATGAATAAGTAGGAAAATACTGTTAAATAAGCAGCAATTAATGCAAAAAAAATTCTTTTACTCTGCCGATATTGTTGGGGCTTGTATTTACCGATTGTTCGATTGCATTTATGACTTCATTAAGAGCTACACTTGTGGCCTCTAAGTGATGCTTTGTCCTGCTTACTTTAAACGTCTGTAAATGCTTTGTATGGCAGCTAAGAGGGAAGTTTGAGAGTTCAGTGACTTTCCGGATCTGTTTTTCATATATAGCGGTATTATGTGAGACTAATTTTTGCTGCAATGTCTTTTCTTCTAAAATCAATCCGTCTTTTCTCCAGCGAGTATCTTCTCATCAACCGCAAATTACATAACTCTGCAAACATTTTTTAGATTATTTGGAGAAAATTTTGCCACCATCATAATATGGAAGAGATGTGTTTATGTTCTAATTCTTTTAAGGTTTCTTATTGTTCGAGCTTATGCCTAGGCTGGTCTGGTAGGCTCGTGAGCCTCACATAAGGTTTTGTCGTTAGCGATAAAGTAATCAGTTGCTTTGCTTTCTCTTAACTTTCTGCAATATTACGTTGGTGTCTTTTATAAGGGTCGCATGTCTTTCATAGAGGTTAAAATGGAGAATGTTTATTATCACTCGAAAGAACAATCTTTGGCATTTTGTTTTTGAAGAATATCTCTTCCAAAAGTTGGTCGCGGCATGGAAGAGATAATCCAAAAGTTGGTCGCGGCTACGTCTCAGATGGTTCATCCGTTGAGTACAATTTTCGATGACTCATTCGAGCTTTTTGACTGGTAACTGACATGCGTGATGTTTTGCTAAAAGGCCTGAATCAAGGTAGGATCTGCTCATCGAAGTGTTCTCTCAACAACTTCGTAGATTGCTGGGATGTGTGGGAAATTTTGGTGAAATCAGAAGTCGGTGAGTTGACAATTCCATTCTTACCGGCATCATTTTTCCACCACCACACAAACCCCCACACAAACCACACCGAACCGCTGTTTTTTCTTCAAGAAATTCACTTCTATTTCTGACCATTAATGGGCCTCATCGGTGAACAAAATTTGGCTCGAAAACCTCATTTGAAACTTGTGTTTGGTTAAACATCTAGTGAGGTGATTATTTTGAGCGCGTACCAGCTTTATGTTTTTATTTATCAAGCTCAAGTCAACAAGAATAAAACATGATAAAAACTGCAAAAGGCTTAAAAATTTTGGTCAAAAATTAACTATCTTCTTCAACCGGCCTCATAGTATGTACATTTGTAGAAACAGAATGCCAAATAAAGAAATAGTAAGATGACATTTCTTGCTTCACATGCAATTTTATTTTCTTGACATATTTTTCTTCGGTTGCTATAGTACCTTTCTTTTCTCACATTCGGGTTCTCTCCTCCTCCTCCAATTTCCCAGCCGATTTATGTGCTTTTTGTTTTGCACCGAGCAACAGCTTCTTTCATTCATTCAATTTGCGCTTCATTTAGATTAATATCATCATTGCCAAACCTAATCAACATGTGCGCCGTGCTCTCGCAAAGTGATGAGGGAGTCTTCGAACGCAAACAGCATTTCTGGTATTGGCAAAACAATTGGTACTGAATCGAAGATGAAAGTACTAAATAAGATTAAGTGATTAGGAAGACAATGGCACAACGAGAAGGTGGGGATTTTATTGAGAATTTCGGAAGGGGATTTGTCAACGCATTCGGGGGTTGAATTTGGTTTTTATGGTATAATAAAAACTGTGGAATCATTGCGAATGTTGGAAAAGGCTAAGGCTTACGGTGAAGTTTTATCAAAAACACAAGCCTGCGAGACATTTCTCGTTCTGTATGACCCACGACCTCTTGAACTTATGAAAATATTAAAAAAAAGGTGAAAGATATGGTGCTTGTAGTGTTAGAAAGATGGTAAGAGAGCTCGATATCTCTGGCGAATTCTTGCTCAAATCGTTCCCAAAAAGCTGAATTATTTTCAAAAAGAGTAATGCAAACAGGTCTCTCTGGACTTGTTTGATCGCGTGAATCCCGATCCGAAATTGAAGGAGGTCATTATATAATAACTGCCGTTGAGAAGTGTATTTATGAGTTTCACATGTAAGGATGATTTCACAAAATTCGGTGAAAGAGCTGAAGGCCATCCCAAAAAGTTCTCATTAATAGCGTTTCGATGACTGGAAAATCGTTGGCATAAGTGCATTACATTTCGTGGAGATTACTTTAAATATTGATGAATAGTAATAATATAAATATAAAATAAATATTTTTGCGTTCTTTTACGTCTTTTGCGGGTACCTTTTTGTAAAGCATAAAATCATTAAGAGTTATTGGAGTTTTCAGAAACGAGATTTCGTCACTTAAGCATTCAAAGACTTAAGATTCCAATATAATTCTAGTTGTTCTCTTAATGAAGGGACGTTATCATGGTTTAATTATAGAGAACATCAGTACAGCTTGAGGCTTTTTGGAGCATTATTTCACTCTAAACAACATTATGACCAGTACATATTTAGTTGGGGTATGATCATATTTTCGGTTTCCTTTTAACCCTTTTCTGAAATTCTCAACCACTTTGTGTGAGGATCTTCTTATGCCGTTCCCACGACAGTCTGGCCAAGTACTGTCAACCCGGCAGAACTGTGCCGTTATAATGACAACAACAACATCAATATCAACAACAACAACAACAACAACAACACCAACAACACCAACAACAACAACAACACCAACAACACCAACAACAACAACAACAAAAACAACAACAACAACAACAACAACAACAAGAACAAGAAGAAATAATACTACTAACATCAATACATACTTACCTAGCGTAGAGGTTAACCGTGATCATGAAGGCGACTCCTCCGGAGTGAGACCTGATCATTGCACTACGATGGGGTGACATCTGCGATTATTCTTAACGTGAATAGTTCGTGCGTGTATTTTTTGGTAGCCGGAAATTTCGTTCGCGCCGTCCCGACGTTTTTAAATACATTCAATGCTTAATATAGGAAAAATGTGAGTCGAGGGCAACGCCATTGTAGAAACTGGCATATCAGCGCAAAACTGCTGATAAAAAATGTACAGCCGTTTCTACATTAGTATATATATATGTAGAATGGTAAATGAGTTAATAAAATGTATGTGGAGGCGCTGATCAGCGCGAAGTGCTGAGTTGAACATACAGCTTTCATAAAAACTGAATGATCAGAATTAAGTTTTTTTTATGGAAAAATTTGTTATTTGAAGAGATATTTTCATAAAATTTGGCATGTAAAAATATTCCAAACGAAGGCATATTATCTGAAGAAATTATTCAGTTCGGATTACTATACCATATAGCTGCCATTCAAACTGACCGATTAAAATCAAGTTCTTGTATGGGAACTTTTTTTATTTGTGAATGGTCTTATACTTGTAGATGAAGCCGAACTTAACGGTATATTGTATTACTTTGATTTTTTTTAAATATTTTTTTTTTTATAAATTTAAAAAAAAATTTTTTTTTGTTTTTAATACAAAATTTGTTTTTGTGTGTTTTTAATAAAAGTTTTATATTTTTATTTATTAATGTTTTTAATTTTTTGTGTTTAATACAAAATTTCTATTTGTTTCTTTTTAATAATTTTTTTGCAATTTAAAAAACTTTAAAGTTTTTTGTATTAATATTATTATTTTTGTATATTTTTTTTAGTTTTTATTATTATTATTATTTTTTTTTAATTTTTCCGTTCTTTGCTTCTTAATTTATTTTATTTTGTATATTTAATCTCAAACAAGTACTTTCTCTCACTTTTTTGTATCACTTTCTTTAATGCACTTCCAAAAGTCAGTTTGTTTGCTATGAAAGAACTCAATTATTTTTCCATCCATCAAAGCCTACCACTTACATACACACATACGTATGTACATACATATTTTATGCGAATCACTGTTAAATCAACAGAGTAGCATGAAAATACCGATTTAATGTCTACATTTGCCGGAGTGTAATCAAATAGTAGCACAAGTGCAAACACACACACATATACACATATACTTACAGGCACACTACCAGAAATACTTACCTTGTACTTATATAAAAGGGGAAGTTGAAGTTAAACAAACAACCAACCAAGTAGCAAAACGACGACGACTGTGCTAAAGGCGCACCAAAACAACAACAAAAAGAAAAATCTATACATAACCAATCCACAGAGTGATTGCAACGTTTTAGCAGATAACTTGTATATCAATACTCATCTGCGCATTTACATACATACAAGTATAGCATGTACAAATATACATTTAAACATATACATATGTATATATACTTAATAGAGCGAGTGTAAATATGTGAGGTAAATAGTCGTGAAAGCCCAAAATCCACCCTCTTCCGCTGGCGCTCAAGCCTATTGAGCACGAACGACACATACACACACATATATGAAGACTTCTAAGGATATTGGTGAACAACTATGAAGTTGTAAAAAGTGAAAATCTGGCAGCCGTAGAAGGGTAAAAAGCTTCGATGCTGCGACGCTGCAGAGCGACGGCTACAACAATGATGCTGCTGAAGGATAATGGCAAAACCATGGTTACCGGTAAATTATGTGAGATTATATTGTCTCCACGGGGATTATTAGCGAATATCATAAGCTGATAATACGATTAATTGAATGCGAGAGAAAAAGTGGAGTGCAATATCGCAGAAGGGCGGGGAAGAAAGGAGTACAAAGCGTGCAGATTTTAAAGCGATTTTTAAAAATTTCATACAGAAGTGAAGAATTGAAGCGGCACGATTATGAGAAGCGTGTTATGCCTAAAAGTATGCTTTTCAGATACATATTTATAATTTTTAAATAAAAGCTTGTAAGTTAAAACCATTTCCATGTTATTTGGTGAACATAAATAAATATCAGTTGCATTGTTATAGTAACTATCACTTGGAAAAGAATGTTTAATGAATTTGATATTTAATACCGTTACAAGGCTGCGCAGTACTCTTAGAAGTAAGTATATTGGTTTTTGTCTTGTCTCAACGAGTTTTTCTTTTCATTTTTTTGGTCTGTTCCTACAACAGTAATTACATCGATTGTGTCTCATAAACTATGCATACAAGAGTATGCTTAAGGCAACTGAATACGTATATCACTGCGCTGCTGTCAATCCAGGTATACCTGCATACCTTCATTTCTTTGATCTGAATTGACATTCCTTTTTCCTTTGCGCGTATCCTTTTGGCACGAATTCTCAACCACTTTGAGTAACGATCTTCTTAATAACTTTCATTTGAGCGCAGAAAAGCATACTTACCTGGCGCAGAGGTTAACCGTGATCATGAAGGCGGTTCCTCCGGAGCGAGACCTTGTCATTGCACTACGATTGGGTTGACCTCTGCGATTATTCCTAATGTGAATAGCTCGTGCGTGTAATTTTTGGTAGCCGGGAATGGCGTACGCGCCGTCCCGATATTATTGAATACATATTACAGCATCCGGCTAAAGTTACGTAGTTTTCTTGTTGAAGTGAAAAAGTAACTCTATCTCGAATGGGAACGGAAATACCGGCAATCCTCTTGTAGAACAATCAAATATCTCTGAAAATATAAAAACGAACAAAACTTCGAATATATTGCAACTGCGTCAATTGGCGATTCCAAGTGTACCACGTACTTCTCCACCTGGTCTTTCCAACGGAGCGGAGGTCTTCCTCATCTGGAGCTGTAGTCTCCATCGATTCCAACGACATGACCAGCCAGCGTAGCCATTGTCGTTTAATTCGCTAAACTATGTCAATGTCGTCGTATATATTGTACAGCTCATCGTTCCATCGATGGCGGCCTTCCCTGTTACCAATGCGCAGAGGACCTAAAATTTTCCACAGAACCCTTCATGAGAATTTGATGAGGGAGCTGTAGAGTTTGGTCTTTATACGACGAGATAGAACACTACTCCTCAATTTTGTACTCAGCCCGAAGTAGCACTTGCTGGCAAGAGTAAATCTGCGTTGGATTTCGAGTCGCACATATTGGCGCTGATGCTGGTTCCAAGATAAAATATCTACGACTTCAAAGTTATGACTGTCAACAGTGACGTGGGAGTCAATTCACGAGCACGGCTACTTTTGTTTGATGACAGGAGATATTTCATCTTGCATGGTTCGTTAATAGGCCTATTTGATTCGCTTCTTCGCTTAGCAGAGCTAACGCCGCAGTTGTTAAGGTCAATGATATCAATATAATCGGCATAGGCCAGCAGCTGTACACTCTTTTAGAAGATTGTACCTTCTCTATTCAGATCTGTAGCTCGAATTATTTTCTCCAGGAGTAAGTTGAAGGAGACACACGATTGTCTGAAACCTCGTTTGGTATTGGACGTTTCGGAGAAGTTCTCAGTGATGGGTTTTGCGGGGATACCAAGTTCAGGCATAGCGGCAGTTCCTTTTCGGCTTTCAAATCGATGAAGAGGTGGGGTGTGTCGATCTTCCTCTCACGGGTATTTTCCAAGATTTGGCATATGGCGAAAATCTGGTCAATTGGAAATTTTCCAGGTCTAAAACCACAGTGATAAGGTCCAATCAGTTTATTTTAGCGGTGGGCTTCAACCTTTCACACAGTATGCTCGTTAACACTTTATTTGCGATGATAAGGAGGTTTATCACAAGATACTTCTCGCAGATTGTGGGGTCTCCTTTTTTGTGGATTGGGCAGAGCACACTTAATTTTCAATAGTCGCACATGCTTTCGGCTGACCAAATTCTACAAAGAAGCTGATGCATGCATGGTGAATAGCTTTATTGTTCTTCAGACGAGTAACTGCTATTCGAACTTCTTTATGGTGGAGGCTTGAAAAATTTTTCTTACACTTCACAAATAGTCAATGTATGATGTTGATATATAAGACACATAAACTAGTGAATACTTTAGGTACAAACCACCATTAGATTCTTTCATTTTCTTTTTAAAAAATGCGAAAATCTAACACTTAGTTATTCTCATGTATTTTACACAGTGTTTAACAAAAGGATTTAAATTTAATGGAAGATTTAGAAACTACCTTCGTGTAAGAAAGTTCCACTTAACAATTAAACGAAGAATTTCAACTCTTATTTAACGATTGAACAGCTCAAAAAATGTACAAACCAACTAAAATGCATGCTTTCTAATAGAATCCAGCGCTAACAGCAATGCACTGAGAACACTAACTCAACCCCCCAAAAGGAAACCGAAATTGATCACCCGTCAAAGTTGGCGGTGTCTTTTCACATCATTTTTGTCATGTACTATATTTATATATGTACACACATATATATACAAGTTTTTTTAATGTTCGTATATATGTATGTGCGCAAGTATGTGTGTTGTGTCTTTAAATCTTCAATGCTCGTTCTCATCATTGTCATCGCTACGCTTGTTGTTATGGTTGTACGCTTTATTACTATTGCTTTTATGTCCCCACACCGCTTCACCGCTGTTGCTTTTGCTGTTGCTGTTGTTATTATAGCTTTTGCTACTCTTAATATCGCGCACACTTGTTTGTGCTCATGTTGCACTGGATAAATATCCTCGAGCACGAACGGCACGTACAGACACGTGTGTTGCCATCACATGCGTGTCCGTCCACACAAATCGAAACAGGCCTCGAAGTGTTTGAGCGCGGGTATGGGGTTGGAATAAGGGGAGCAGAGAGTGCGCTGCATGCAGTGAATGTGGTGAAGTGAAATGAAAGAAGGAAAGCGTCAACCGAACGACGAACCAAACTGAATCAACTCAATTGAGGCTGCGACACAGTGAGATTAATGTACGCATTAGTAGATTTAATGCATATTATAGCAATCGTCGTCCATGGAGGCAGTGCAGAATACATACATATATACATACACACACACACACACACACACATACTCGCACTTACACTCACATCAATGTACCTTTTTTATTTGAGTAGGTGTGTGTGTGTGTTTGGGTTTTTTTGCGAAATCGTAGGCTTGCTAGACACCGGTAAAAGCAACAGTGCACTCACCACAACAACCGTTATGTGAAAGCTTCTCGGCTTCACGGCGATTGAGACATTATTTGGGGAATACCTCAACGTCGGCATTGTGTGCAGCATCAGCATTTTGGCAGCGACTGTTGGCGGTGTTGTTCCGCATGCCACGTCGGACGTTATCGCCAAGTTTCGCTAACGGTATAACGGTATACCATCATTACCATTACCATCGACAGTGGCGCACAACTAAACATGAAAGCAAAGTTGCACGTACGCATGTGTGTATGTAAATTCATGTAAATGTATGTGTGTGGGTGAGCAATCCTTGAGTCGTATCGAATCGAAACATGCTCGTACAAATAATACGAAACATTTGCAATTCTTAAAAGCTGCTCTTATTGTATTCATATTTTGTTACGGTTGTTCATTTTACTTTACTTTAAAGTAGTTTTTGATGCCCATTTCAAATGCATGAACACATAAATAAATGCGAACATAAACAAACATATGTACGTACATATGTATATACCGTTATATGAGGCTTTTATGAATAGAACTTCACCCACAAGTCGCTTAGCAGTATTTTCAATGAATGCCTAATATTTTTATACAAATTCCGTGCATTCAGTTTTTAATGTTCTGTCAATCTTGCGAAAGCTTTAAGCTTTCCAATAACTTATTTTTCAGATTCTTAAAGCGAGATTAGTCCTTTAAACTGTAACTCTACATTGTAATAACTTTTCCTTACTTATTCGCCTGTTTCGTGCTATCCAATCCAATTTTATCCATACTGATAAAAAAAATCAAAATCAAATAGGCTCTTTTTGAATATTTGTTGTTGTTGTTATAACGGGTACCTAAACCTAGATAAGTTGTCATCGACGTCTTCCAACGGTATGCCCAGGAAGCGTGCTATTTCGACGCGGTCGGACCAACAGGAGAACGATGTCAGATGTGTAGGAGGGGTCTACTTGCACACTGAACTGTTTTTGATATGTCTGGATCTATTGTGGATAATTGGGAGTTTAATCTGTTACATTATCTAGAACGAAGCTGTGCAAGGGTCACTCTCGTTTCTCGCGGCAACTCGCGGACTCTTTGAATTGAAAGTGTTAATGGCTCCACTGTGAATGACGGTTAGTGTATGTCTGAAGTTTCTTGCATCCGAAGTCTGGTCGGCGTATTATTTTGTGTCGTGAACGTACTTGAGGATGGACCTCTATATGCATCTAGTTGGCGGTTCCGCTACAAGCAAGTGGCTGCACGAATGATTTCTGCGAAAGCACTACAGCAGAAATTGCTTTTAAAGTAGTTCTTTATGCTCTTTAACTGGCAGCACACGGTTATCACTATGCAGGTGTTGATGGGAGACATCAAGAGGCATCCTACCGTAGTCCGGAGTGCAGTATTCAGACATGTTTGCAGCTTCCTGGTCTGCGTTTCACTGCATCCAGGCGGTCATATTGATGTGGCGTAGTTTAGGACCGGCCGGCCGATTACCTAGTATGTTGTCAACAACGTTTCCTTCTCTTTTCCTCATGTCCGCTCGTTGGTCGGATGAGGATTTGGTAGAAACTCTGTACTTTGGCGATATTCGCGGTCGTTTGAGGAGTGAAGGAACAAAAGGCTGTCGAAATTCACACCCTAAATCTTAGGGTTCGGAACCCAACGCCATCGACTGCAATATTAAGGTCAAGTTTGTACTTCTTTGTCCAGTTTATGAATATGATCGCGGTGGATTTTTTGGGTGAGAGACTTTTTCGACTAATTTTAAGCAACCTCGAAACTCGAGAGACCTGCATTCCTTTGGAATGATGAGGTGGAGAAGGACCAGGCTGCACTTGGTATCTCGAATTGTTGCCAAATAAAGAAAAGAAGAAATGACTACGGCGCTGTTGTTAACTACGATATAACCGCGAAAGTGGTGTCTCCGCCAGTAAAGAAGAGGAGTCAAAAAATGTAAACCACATTGATTTTAAGTCGAATTTTTTCTTTCATTTACGATTATTATGTTAGATATTTATTTCTTATTAGAATGTAAGTGATTTCAAACATACATATGTATATATTCGTTATATTATATATAAGTCAAGTGTTATTTTATGGCTTTGAGTGTCTTGCCATAATAGTCTCACCGTCTATTTCGAAAGAGCGGCACCTCAACCCGCTTTAAAGGCTTTAAGTGTGAACTGGCCTTAATCAATATATGCCAAACATTATTTGACGCGTAGTTGAAGTTTCTAGACTTTTTGAAATTATTATTTGATGGAATTTTTTAGGAAAATCATGTTGCCTGTCAAATGGTCCACAATTGACGTTGATGATCATGCATTTATTTGCGGCTTAGTTGCGAATAGAAATAGAAAAGTAGAAATATGACATTGAAGATTTATTTGCCATAAATATTGACACACGCACATGAATTGAATTGTAGTTGTTTTGATTTTGCAAGTCACGTTGCTGCCAAGAAAGCATTAAAATTCAATTCGTTTTTTCGAGTAAAAAAATTTAGTTTTGCGTCGCACTTTTGTCAGCGGCTCTAATGAGAAATTCACAGAAAAGATCATTTGAATTACTTGCTAATGACCATTCATAATATTATATATGTATGTATGCATGTTTGGTTGAAAAATAATTTGATGATTGAAATATTATTATTTTTTTTCAACTTACAATAATTCAAACAGACATGCTTATAATTTCGTCTCATCTTTAATTACTTGTTGAATCACGCAGTTTTTTAGCGAACTCAGATGTGATTAAATGTGTGTACAGGGTACAGGGTGCATTATGCTTTTTTTTTGTGTAACTGAACATTGAATAATTTTGAAATTTATCAACCGTCCAGATTGGTTAGGCATGCTTTTGTTACCTCAACTCACAATAAGTCTATGTAATAATGATGTATTGGTTTCAACAAGCTATTTTACGAATCAAATTATTTTATGTGTGTAATAAAGTATTTTTGAACATCTTTTCGTATTTCTAATCAAACTCCAACTTATTTTTTTATATTTTTATGAACTTTAATTAACGAAATATGTAACATTTTGGTCGATGACTTTATGCCACTTTTCCGCTGGAGTCATTATTCCATCAGTGTAAAATTTTTCTGGTTTCTCGGCGAAAAACTGCGACAAGTAATTTTCACAGGCTTCTCTTTAAGCCAACTTTATCCCATTAAGCGAGTTCTGCATTGACCGAAACAAATGGTAGTCCGATTGTGTCAGGTCAGGGCTATATTGTGGATACATCAAAACTTCCCAGTCAAGCTCTCCTCTCCAAAGATGTGTGTGGTCTAGCGTTGTCCTGATAGAAGACGAAGTCCTTTCTATTGATCAATTCTGACCGTTTTTTTTCGATTCCTTGCTTAAATCTTATCACTTCTTGACAGTAAAATGTAGAATCAATCGTTCGGCCAGACTGGAGCAGCTCACAGGGATGATTCCCGTCCAGTCCCACCAAACACGAGCCATTGTTGTGCTAAACGAACTAATACAGCTTCGTCTCCGTAAATTTCATAAATTTCATTGGTGACTTGTGTAGCATTCTTCCCTTTTTATAAAAAAATTTCAAAATAAAGCGAATTTATTCATTATTTTCAATAATTTTTGAACAGTTGTAACTTTTTCCAATTTCCCCGAATTTTATTGTTGTTTGATTAAATGGAGCTTAAAATCTCACCTCACAATGTGATTGGTAGGATTGAAGATATGACTACAACGACATCTCTAGACAAAATACGAAAATACTTTTTCGACTACCTAGTAAAAACAGTTACATTTTTCATTTTTTGGATATCAATATAAATCACATCGCACCCTGTTTAATTTCAAATAACTTTTTTCGAGTCTTTTTTGTACAAGTCTCCACTATGTAGAGATTCTATTATTCTTTTTCTACATAGATAAATTAGTATGCTTTTCTATATACATATACATATAGTATATGTGTATATGAACAAGTGGACGTATACATATATAATGATATTCATATAATTTGAAACTAATTATGCAGTTGAGATAGATGCATAATAAATTATGGCATATTCTAATTTATGTAAGTATGGTTTACGAGTTAATTGAATTGCTCACGTTAATTCTCCTGGAAACTGTTACACACGAGCACGAGTGCTCACACGTTGTCAATTAACGAAATGTTTGCAATATTTTCTGAGAAAAAAAAAACTATAACACAAATTTTTCTAAGGAAATTTCACTTCATTAAAAGAGCATTAAAATTGCAGTTGAAGGCAAACGGCGCAGCCAAACGCAAAGGAATGGAATTATCACAAGCTATTGTGTTGGGATTTTCATTTACCCATTGAAAATGTGCACATGCTCATATGTGGAGGTGCCTTCGCGTCTAACAGGTGCAGCGGTGCACAGTGGAGCAATTACTTTGAACATTTTTTTTATATCAATTTTACTTTTTTATAGAAAACTTCTCTGGCGGTGAATATTTATATACAATATGGAGGATATAACGGTATCATGTTAGAATGTTTTGATTTTTACTGTATGAGGAGCATTTGGCAAGTTTTTGATGATTGAGTCATACATTCTTCGATCTGGAGTCCGTGTCAAATTTTGTAAAGATATCTTGTCACAAAAACTTCAAATTTAATGGGGAATGTTTATTATCTTTCAAACGAAAATTTTTAGGAACATCTTTTTGGAGATCAACTCTTTCAAATGTTGGCCGCGGCTACGTCTCAGACGTTGCATCCGTTGACACGCGTGATGTTTTACTCCAAGACCTGAATCAAAGCGGGATTTCCCATATAGACTTTAGACTTTACATATCCCCACAGACAAAAGTTGAATAGTGTGATATGACACGATCTTGGAGGCCAATAGATCGGGCGAAAACCGAAGTGTTCTCTCAATAAATCTATTGATTGATCCGATGTGTTGGAAGTGGCAGGCCTCAAATAGTATGTTGACGGTTATATTCTAACCGGCATTATTTTTGAAGAAATATAGGCTGATGACCCGATCGGCTCACAAACCACCCACAACTGTTTTTTTTTTTTTTTTTTCAGGATGAAATGGCAGCTTTTGATTCTCCTCAGGTTTCTGAAAAAAATTTGGCTCGGAAATGTCAGATCATTTTGGAACTGTTCATGAGCTCATAGATCGACATTTTTGTTTTTTTATATTTAAAAAATTACAAATAAAAATTAATTAAAAAATATTAAGAGATACTGCGCAAAATACCACACTGTGCATTTAATGAGCCTTTCGTAGCATTCAAATGCATATGTAAGTTGATTTTGCTGAGACAATAGGCGAATTTAATTCCCAAAGTATGTAAAACAAAGAAAATAGCAAAAGTTTATAGCGAAACTTTGTGAGATTAGTTTGTACAGTGGCTGCGCAAGATTTAATTTTATTTTGTTTTAACATCTTATTGTTGTTGTTGTTCTGTTATTGCAAAGCTTTTTCTATACAACTGATGTTTATTTATTATGTTTGTTGTTCTCAACTTTCTTACTTACCTTCGTTTCACTTTTAATCACAAAATGCCTGCATTGTCTTCAAGCTGTCTTCACAGTTACTTAGAAAATAAGACTATACTAAGTACATGCTGAGTATATTGCGCTGTGTGAATGGAGAATTATGTGCTACTTAAAGAGATAGCGAAGAGCTCTTCAAATAAATTGATTGATTTTTTTTTATTAAAACAAACTATTTCTTTGATTACAGCTTCAGGGCGCGCACCACCAGAGCCCTACTACGGTCGCTACATCGGAGAATTCACAAATTTTGCGCACGGCATAAAGGTGAGTTCACACTTATATTTTGTTATTTACTTTAAATATAATAGTTGGTATTATGGTAGATAATGTAGGATATTCCAATATAAAATGATGAATCTAAAAATTATTATTGTGTCTTTAGAAAATAACTGGATTAAGATAGCTCAAATAGGTAATCTTCGTCGCCACCATTCTTCAGCAGAGTTTCTAGGTTTCCGCAAGAACATTGGATACCGGCTATATCAATATTTATAAACCGATTAGTTTTCTCTACAATAAAACCATTGACGTTTACATTTTTTGTCTAGCCCACTACATAAGGGATGGTCCAACATTGCAAATATTTGTTTTTTGTATCTTACCTGCAATCGTATGAGTATCCCTTTTCATTGAGCACTAAGCCCACACATATCCTTCTTACAGTAATTCTCAACCACTTTCTACAACATTCAGCTGAAATACTTTCGTTTGAGCGACGAAAGGCATACTTACCTGGCGTAGAGGTTATCCGTGATCATGAAGGCGGTTCCTTCGGAGCGAGACTTGATCATTGCACTTCGATTGGGTTGACCTCTGCGATTATTCCTAATGTGAATAACTCGTGCGTGTAATTTTTGGTAGCCGGGAATGGCGTACGCGCCGTCCCGACGTTAATAAATATATTCAGAGAATATTCTAAAGGTAGAGGAGCTAAGAATTGGTCGGGTATGTGTGCAGGTAAATTGGCTGAGGACAGCTTGTAGATCATTTCGTCATAGAACTTCGCTTTGATGCGGATTGTGGCTAGACGTTCATCTACCGGGCTGAACGCTAGGACTCGGCGACGAAGTTTTCATCCCACACCGAATATGTACTCCTTTATATATTCACAGTAGTAAATGCCACTCGTCTCAGTTCTTGCCTCGTCCATCGCATTTCTTGAAAGGCGGTGATGACAGATATTACTTAACCAGCTGCGCAACGGCACCTTTCCAAGTAAGCGGCATGACATTCTAAGCGCATTATCCTCAATGCGTGTGCCATATTCGTTATCAAGAGGGGGTTTCTCTTCCGAGGCTGATAATTTTTCAGTAAGGGCGTTTTTTACGTGGCGAGTCCCAAACCCAGCGCACAACCCTTAGGAGGGATAGTTCGCCTTCTCACTTTAGCTCGCCTTTAAACGGATGTTTTCTCGGCTACCCCGAGGCTGCTTCATCTAAGACCGGAAGTCGTGAGCTGCTTGAGCCAGATGTAAAATAATCGTTTCTAGCCACTCCCAAGTGATTGGCGCTCAGCGAACTTTCCTCACTTCCGTGAACTTGTACATATGGCTCCATCCTCCAAACTACATGAGTAAAAATAGGTAATGTAGGTAAAAATTCACGATGAGTAATCAATTCGGATTACTTTCCAAATATTAACAAATTTGTTCAACAAACTTAACTGCATTAAAAATAGGTTATATTTTCGAAGTTTGTATAACAAAAATAATCTACCAAGGTAAACATTGATTTTTTGTATAAAAATAAAGTATTCATTTCCACATAGCCTATCGAGAGTTTACTTAGATATATGATACATATACCTACATATATTTTTGCACATATCGACTTCATCAAATTTTTTTTATGCGTATAAACGGTGCAGCTATGTCAGTATGTACTTGCATATACATATATAAATACAACTCTGTAATATCACTTTATTATCTCCCGCAGGGCTCCATTTATGCCGTCGACGAATCTACGCTGTTCATCAAATCATTTGCATATGATGGCACGGGACCGGATGCATTCTTCTGGGTTGGTAAAACTCCACGTCCAAGTCCCGAAGGATACATCATACCATATCCAGAAGAGTATGCTGGCATGTAAGTACACTAGTGTGCATAAGAAAAGTATATACTTGCACATTTGAGCTGAAGGCTCTGTGCAGTTCGTATATATAGACATCTTATCTATAGGCATGGTTATGTAGTGAGGTTATATGTATATTTATATATTTTGGATTTATATACACTTATATATAATATTATATTTATATATCCACATTTATATACTCACAGTGGAATATGCTGAAATTTAGGCGTACTAAATCATTATTTGGACTCTAAAGTGCTGATGCTGCATGCTTGTTCTATAAATACATAATAACTCATCTAGAAGTAATCATGGATAAGTGTAGTTATGTACTAAATAGTATTATGGGGAAGTAATTAACAGTACTTTAAACCAAAAAAAATTTTCAGGATTTATACTACAATATTCATAATATGCATAAGTATTAGGAAGAATAAAAAAAAATCGAGTTTTTTCGTTGGGTGCTCTGAAAATAAGTTCCTAGGCTCCAAAAAGAAAGTCTCTCCAAGTATGAGTTCAGCGCCTTACGATTATCTATTTTATATCTGTTAGAAAAATTCAAATCTCGCCAAATCAAGTCACCAATAAAATGTGTGAAGTTTGCGGAGTTCATCATCAAACGATTTTGAATCATTTAAAAAATGATGGCTACAAAAAGAAACTCGATATTTGGTGACCACGTGAAATGTCTGGGAAAAGTTTAATGGACCGAATTAACATCTGCGATTCTTTGCTGAAACGAAATGAAATCGAACCATTTTTGAAGCGAATGTTAACAAGAGGCGAAAATTGGATCAAATACGACAATAATGTGCGAAAAAGATCATGGTCCAGCGTAGTGAAGCTCAGTGATTGGTGGGATTGAAAAGTAATCATCTACTATGAGCTTGGCTGGTAAGTTTTGATGCCTCGACCATATAGCAGTGACCTTCCACCATCGGACTACTCCTGTAATGGAGTAAAGTTGCTTAAACAGAAGCCTGTGAAAATTACTTGTCCCAGCTTTTCGCCGAGAAACCAGAAATGTTGTGCAGTGGTGAAAAAATGTCTCTAGCAGAAAAATTGTGAAAAGTGGTCGACCAAAATGCTATATATTTGATTTATTAAAGTTCATTATAATTATAAAAAAAAATAAGTTAAAGTTTGATTAAAAATACGAAACGATTTTTTCGACTATCCAATATTAATCCCAAAAAAAATTATTTAGTTGTTTTAAAGTTGTCAATACAACTGAATTGAGTTGCAAATTCATTTTTTCTCATATCTCTTACCAAAGCATGATATTTGATCTTACGAAATGTTTAGTTTTGGTTTTTAAACCAATTCCACTTCTAAAATTTCCGAAACTTGCTATTAAATTTCACTTGTGCGTTGGTACAAGTTTGGTCAGTTCATTTTACAGTCTTAAAAATTTTAGAAGCCAGGATATTTCATATATGAAAAATCTTTATGCTGCCATCATTGCTAGTCAACAAGACCAAAAAAAAAAAAAACAAAAAAAAACACTGAGACCGTTACTTTCCTTTTACGTTGTTTTGTGGCCACAGAAGTTTTTCATCGCTTCAATAATATTCACCACGTATGCAGATATATGACTTTCCATGTTGTTGTATTTTTACTTGTAGGCAAATATTGTAATAAATACATCCATAGAAATCTAGGCGCAATTTTTCACTAAAACTATAAACTATAAATTTTTAAACTCTGAATTTTATGGCCACCTCTCATTTGATAAACTTTTACATACACCCAGTAATGTTACTAATACATGTGCACAAATGTGGGAGCGCGCTTATGTATGCGAAAAGTGGCATTAGTTTCGACAATGTAATGAATTACAAATGTCACTTGAAGGTTACTGCCAAAGGACTTTTCTATAGTTTTTTTTTTAACAACTAATGCCTAAGCGACCCTTTTCTTCAGCCATATGTTGTTGCTGTGGAAAATTAAGCTCTCCTTATCCGCGCTTATCTGCACTTGTCAGTTGCGCTCTGAATGGCGCATCCTTGGCAGGCGAAACGCGCATCGCTAACTACACTGCCTTGCCTTAATTTGTCGACGCTTGTCAGCGCTGACATTTCGCTAAGAAAACCAAAATGAGCGAACGTAAATGCACGAATGCAATGCGAAAACCTTACGGTGCTCAATCATACATATTGGCGTTTAGTAGTGGAACTGCATAGGTAGCGCTCCTGCCTGATTTTAGGTTAGGATGAAGTGCAATTGCCACGCTGCATCTTCGGCAATAGTTCGTCATTGCAAATACGAGGGTGCTTTGATATGTTTGAAAATTTAAAAATATTTCTGGGTGATTTTTATCATAAGGTTGGTTGGTTTTTGAAAAACTGTTGTCGGATGCTGTCTCGTTGACAATCTTTGAACGCTAAAATCCGTGTGTATTGTGGTTACTTAGACCCGAATGTTATGGATTTGAAAGGAGGTTAAGATTAGATTAGATGATTCTCCCCCGAAGAGGAGCCACTTCAACCATCCACTGACTTGTATTCCACGGCATTTAATACTAAGGTTTTCTGTTATTTTTCGGGATTAGAGAACAAAAAAAAAAAATATTTCTTTCTCCATATTCGCCTAGACACCGCTAACTCGGTTATAGCCGAGTCTACAACAGCGGGCCAGCCGTTTCTCTTTTCGCGAGGTGGCGCCAATTGGAGATTCCAAGTGCTGCCAGCTCCTTCTACACCTGGTCTTTCCAACGAAGTCCTCTGCTTACCCTGGCAGATACAGCTCATCGTTCCATCGACTGCGGTATTCGCCATTGCGCAAGGGACCACAAATCTTTCTCTTGAAAACTCATAACGCCGACTCATCAGATGTGTATCATCGGTGTACACCAATATTTGTACGCTCATTACTCTCCACAAGTAGATTGAAGCAGTCGCACGATAGGGAAATCTAGTTTGGCTAAAATGAATATTTTAAGTTACTGTAAACAACTTAACTAGCGCTCGTATGTCAAAACCTTCTGAGTTATATAACATCAAAACTGTCAAACTTTACTATAAAGTTGAGAGTTGCCGGTTGTAACACTAGTATTGTGAAAGAAATATTTTATGAAAATGTTATTTTGATGTTTTCCGTTAAATATAAGAGCCAGTTAAATATTTAAATTATTCTTTTGATTATAAAAACCCCTAATTCAACGAGCTACCCACGTAAATTCAAATAAATGTATATACAAGTATACTAATTACCGTTATAATATCTGAGTATGCATATTTGACTTTGCATCTCTTACTGTCGTAAAGGATAAAAGTGGATGAGGTCGGCTTTTGTGGTGAAAGTGGTAGAGTACAAAAACAAGACTTGACATTCAGCGGAATAAATACTCTCTAATTTCGTAGTTTAAATAAAATTTAGGTCTGAGAAGGTTAGCAAATATTATTTTTTTGTATGATTAAATAGATGATCACTACCTGTATGAAATTTCATTCGTTCAGTCAACACATTTACAGCATATTACGAGTATAATAGTAATAGTCCGGATAGTCGGTAAAAAAAAAACAACAGGTAAACTGTCCACCATTTCTATACTCTCTTTACAGTTTTCTTAAACCATTAACGACAGTTTTGTTATTCATACTTATCTGAGCCCCCAATTTCGACCACAAATATGGAATTCATCAACAATTAAAAGTCCGATATTCATCGAATTATTGTCTCGCGATGGAGTTTAAAAATTAGTAGAAGCGTTCTTTCCTTATTTTTCATCGAACTTCCAAATAAATTATTTTGGTTTTTTTCTCCGAATTTCAAAAGCAAAACAAAAAGCTGTAACCCTAGGGAAGGTATAGGGTATGCTTTTGAACAATCTATATATTTTGAACAAATATATGTATTTTAATAGCCTTAGAGAACTAACAACATGGCAGAATTTGACCGAATTCAAACCGAAATCTCTTCTGGCTATATATATTCTACTGATATCAGTCGACCACACCTGATAACGAACATTCGTCTTAACGTCTGAATTTTCTGACCTTGTTTTCTATGTCATATCAAGATTATGTTAGTAGAAGGGAGAATAGTATGTATACCATCCTCATTGTGTACCACTTTTTAAAGACGCTGTAGACATGGCAAAGTTCGGAGGTGTTCTTAACGAGCCGATATCATCTCTTAGCGAGTCTGTAGCTTTTTTCGGTTGATAAAAAAACAAGTTATTGAAAGTTTAGCGAACCAATGAGAAGGAAGTCCTTATTTTCAGATTATCGTTAGGACTTCTAAAATATTTACGCTAGTCATCCGGATTTCAACTTTTCTCGTCATCTTGCTTATTCATATATATTTTATATAACCCTATATATAACTCGTTTAGTTTTAAATGGTATATACAACGGTAAGTTGAACGAAAATATTATACTCTGTAGCAACATGTTGCAAGAGTATAAAAAGTAAATTCAATATCTTAACAAACGGCAGTTAAGTTTTCATTAGCAATTCAATTACGAATCTGTAACCGCCTTCAAAAACGTCTAATGACTATAACTAAGTCATAGCCAATTTCAAATTATGCTTTCCTTCGCTCCCACTACCACACTCCCGCTCTACTTTGGCAAATAATCAATTCCTGCACATCTTCCAATACATATAACACTACATATTAATATATTATTTATATCCTCTGCTATTTGTGTGACTATAGAATTCAATAAATTAGAAACTCATACTGAAATCATCAAATCAACACAACCACGCATGTCACCCCAACAACCAAACCGAAATCACAAAAAACGGGAAGAAAGTACAGACTAAAATAGGAAATCACCTCGAAACATTAACGGCCCACCTCAAACACCACGCTTTCGTCAACGCTTTAACAATGAACGACAGTGTCGGGGAGACATTGGTTAGGTAGCAGTGAGAGTGGGTGTGGGAGTGGGTAATGTACCTGAAAGCGTAAAAGCATGCAATTGTTGCCTCCGTTTGTTGCCACGCCACCAATCATTCCAAAGTAATGCGGCGTCGGTGGCGAAGTAACGTGATGTCGTGATGTGGGTGTTTTCCTGTCTAGCAGGCGTTGAACGTACCAACTAATAAAGCCTGACACGTGGCATCAACAATGAAACGCATTAAAGTCGATTACAATATGAAGTTCCTTAGTGGCATACATCCTGCATTCATTTTCCGCCTTTTTGTTGCTGTTTTCACATTTTTTAGTTAGATACGCTATCGACTCGTCGCCGACGTCACCATCGTTGGTATTTGGGCTTTTATGTATATGTCGGTGGCTTCGTTATCTTAGATGTTCTAAAATGCTTACATAAACATTGTTAACGAATATTCTAACTCAATCAGATTTTTGATATTTTTTTGGTGCCGCCAATTGTAGGCAAAAGTACTTTAATATACGTGTGTTTGTCTTTCTTTTGTGATCCGAAACCGAGAGTATGCCGGAGTATGGCTAGTTTCACGATGAGTGAAAACTCGGTTAGTGGTCGCCCATCTGATATGTTGACAATGCAAAAATAGACGAAGTCGGACAATAACTACGCCTACTTCCCATTTAGCACAATTTTAAATTCTATTTGATTATTTAATTTTCCAGTACGCAAGTCAGAAATTAATTAATATAAAGGGATAAAACTTATTATGACAATCCAGTTATAATAAGATGGGCATCTTATTGGAGAGAAACTGAAGAGAAATCTTCTAAACTTTGTTCTAATTTACAGAGCATTTTCGGTGGCCATTTCGCTCTGTGCACTAATAATTCCTTTAGATTATGACCAAAAATTTTGCAAATCCAACAAAAACTGTTCAAACCCCTGCATATGGAATATGTAGACTCCAGTATCTATAGTTGACTTTTGACCGAAAATATCGTTATCGGTGTGTATGGGATGACTCATTGAAATTCTGAGGGAATCCTTTCCTGATAATTGTAACTCTATGTATCATCGGATCAATATATGCCTGAGACCCCATGGAGCTATTATGAAGATTTGATCTAACCCCCATATAACTAATTCCAGGACTTCGAACTTTACTCTATATGATTGGTGATTGTATGTGAGCTACCTTAATTAAGTTCAGGGAAAATTTTTTTTTTTTTTGAATGGATTACGATCCTCTGGTTGACGTTTTACAACTTAAGGTTTTTTCCTGGCTTTGATTCTTCGAAGAATCTTCTTATTTAATATCTAAGTGTTTATTTGTAAGAAACGCAAATAATAGTTATATATTTTTGTAAGCATCGGCTGAAATTATTTTCAGCAGATCACTTTTAATGACGATGAAAAACCCATGAATTTACTGCCAATAATCATGTCGTTTACGATACATTAAGTCACGTAGACACCTCATGTTAGCCAAGTAGTGTCCCGAATTTATTGTGAATCACATCATGATAATCAAAGAAAGCGATAGCATCACATTGATTCTTGAACTACTCAGAGGTGTTTTTTTTTTTTTTTTGGGTTCGGACTTGATTTTGGGACACTCTTCAATGTCAGCTAAACTCACTGCAACAGATTTTTTTTATGGGGTTAAGGGGTGTACAAAATAAAATCCATAAATCTGACTGAATTGAAGCAGTCCGTTAAATCGACAATAGAGGGAATCCCAACTTCAATCCTTCAGGCCAAAAAGAATAATTTTCTAGTTAAGTGTCGCATATGTGTGGCAGAGCGGAGGCCATTTATGGTCCATTATTTTTAAAAATAATTAATTATATGTATAAATAAAATAAAATTTGATTCACAACAATTAATTGATTAAAAAAAATTTATTGCGGCTTGTTTTTGGAGCACGCCTGTTGTGGACACATAAAATATTCATATACATTTATATATACATATGTATATATGACCACTAGGAAATACGAAAATTTTTAGAGTGTCTGCTTCCGTTTTGAGTGTGTGTGTGTGAGAAATTCTCACCATTAAACGCCTGCAACTATGCAACATTTTGCTAGACACTCATTAAGTGTGACATACTCAAATGGTTTTGGCTTGGTTATGCGCTTGATTGCGCTCACATCTAAGCACAGACCCTCATGTCTTCCTTTTTCCTAGTACGCCAATCTTCACTCGCTACGGACATATGACTTTAAGTCATTTGTGTACGTATATATGAGGGAATTCATGAACGCAGACGCACCCACTCATACAAAATAGGCAAAATATGGTGCATGATTTCTATTGACAATTTTAAGTCAACAGCGAAGGCTTTGTACAAAATACTCTGGACTTCAGCCGCAAGCTATCCAATGGTAATTCGAAAGGCGGCAACTCAGTGCAGGGCATGCTAATGGCCGTCATAAAGTTTCCCTATAAATATCTTCTTCTTTTTTGTTCTTCTATCCCAACTTTCATTCAACTTTTTTCTTAGCATTTTTTCCCATTTTGAAAGCAATCATGTTTAATTATCTATGCTGACAATCAAAGCTTTTTTAGAGGCCTTCCGAACGCCCACACCAAAACGAAGTACGAGTCGTTTTCGAACTCGAAATTGCGCTTAGGACACAGCGTGAGTTTGTTTTGTTTTTGTGTTGCGGTTCGTCTACGCTTCGAATGCTTTTATTTTTACGCTACTTGGAGCTCAATCGAAATGAGCAAAATGCAAAATTCACAAAAAGACAAAACACAACCACGTGACAATGCATGCACTGAGCAGAAGTAATTAAATTAGAATTTTCAAAAGTATAAAGGAAGCGTGATTAACATGAGCCACACGCCGCGCTGCAGTCGCTTAGGTGTTGTGCGGCTCGCTGACAACTCGACGAACTGTTGCTCATCTGCATATACGTATACCCACTTATCTGAGTGTGTATGTGTGTGGCTGGGTGCAAATTTACGAGATGTGGTATATCCATTTCGATGTTTAATGCTGATTTATGCAGATTTCATTTGGCTGACACGCAGGGAGACTTTAAATACGAAATGAGTATTGCGTTTTGGACAGCGAGTGGGCGCACGCACATCGTTGGCCTTCAGCGGCGGGCGGAGTCGGACTTATAACAAAATTTAAATCATGCAAGAAGGGGGGAAAATGACTCTGTAACTTGTAAATAAAGACCTACCATTTATATTTATCCTTTGAATAGTTTAAGGAATCTTCATTACATTTCTCGAAAACAAGCGTTTCTAGAAAAAAATTGGTAGGTGCCTTGTCCTCTTCATTCGTTGATCGATTTGAAGGAGCGGATGCTCAAGAAACCGTGTGCCTTACCCTCTACACCCCATAAAGCCACTTCTTCTTCTTTACATGCTTAGAAACCCCTTACGCGGTTATAGCCGAGTTAACAACAGCACGCCAGCCGTTTCTCTTTTCGCGAGGTGGCGCCAATTGGGGATTCCAAGCGAAGCCAGGTCCTTCTCCACCAGGTCCTTCGGAGTGGAGGTCTTCCTCTTCCTCTGCTTCCACCAGCGGGTACTGCGTCGAATACTTTCAGAGCTGGAGTGTTTTCGTTCATTCGAATGACATGATCTAGGTAGCGTAGCAGCTGTCTCTTAATTAGCTGAACAATATCATTGTGTTGTACATATGTATATCTTGTACAGCTCATCGTTTCATCAACTGCGGTATTTGCCGTTGCCGATACGCAAAGGACCACAAATATTCCGCAGAACCTCTTTCTCGAAACTAATCAGATGTTGTCATCGTCCGTACCTCTGCAACATATAGCAGGACGAGTATGATGAGTGACTTGAAGAGTTTAGTTTTTGTTCGTCGAGAGAGGACTTTCTTTACTTCTCAATTGCCTACTCAGTTCGAAGTAGCACCTGTTGGCAAGAGTTATCCTATGTTGGATTTCTGGTTCCTGGTTCCTAAATAGACGAAATTATCTACAACTTCAAAGTTATGACAATGACGTGAGAGCCAAGTCGTCAGTGCGACGACTGTTTGTTTGATGACAGGAGATATTTCTTCTTGCCCTCCTACTCATTTGTTTTGCTTTCTTATCCATTCTGGAGAAAGCTTCATGGTCGGGTAAGCCATGTTAAGCCATTCACCAGGTTGGAGAAGTGTTCCTTCCATAAGTTCATTATGCTGTGGGCATTATTCCTTAGATCCCCTGTGAGTGTTATACAAAACTATGCTCCGGTCTGGAAACAATTTGTTAGCCATCGCGTCTTTTCGTAGAATTTTCGAGCACTCATTTCGGCCTTTCTCTATTTTTTGCGCCAAACTTCCTTTCCCTCTTCAACTCTCGGTGTCTATCCCATCCCGAACGTATTGTGGTTAGTTTTGTCTTGGTTTTATTCCTTTATATTCAGCTTTTGAATTGAAGAACTTTACAAGTTCTCTATATTTTTCAGTGTTCGAGATTACTAACGAAAGTCCTCCCTATATAGAGTACAATTAAGTCTTACACATATTATTACAAACCCACCTCAGTCTACCAATGTACATTCATATGCCCATCTATACTCCTTTTGCTCCTCATGCAACCATTAAAGCGTTTGACTGGTAAACCAACCAACTCAGCACTCATTAACGATTCATCAGTCATTATACTAATCACCAGAGACGCGGTGCATTTGTCGTCTTGACACTTTCACACCCTTTTACTTTTATGCACCCTTCAATTCTGCGCACACATATACATTCACAGGTATGTTTGTGTGTATGCTCTCACATTCTCACTCCATAAACTTGCTGCACACCCCCCTTGACAACGAGTTCGCTGATGTGCATATGTCGTTGACAAAATTACTTAAAGATAATTAAATTTGAGTTCTTTTGTGTTCGAAGGAGTTTGGAAAATGCAGCAAACGAAGTTGCTTCAAAACTTGACACGTCAACTCGGCTGTTTTCAGTTTTCGTTTTGTTGCAGAAATTTACTTTGGGTTTTGGGAAAGTTACTTTAAGGAATTTTGGCATAAAATTGTTTTGATAAAGTTTTTGTCATTTATCAGAAAAAAAATCGAATTTTATTACAAATTTCTTTGGTGTTGAGGCCTCTCATATTTTTCGCTTTTTTTTCAAAGAAATTTTGTGGTCTCACAAATTGTGCATCAGTCCTTCATATATCTTTCTTATGTGAACAAGTGTTGTCACATCATCACTTACAACACAATCGGCGCCGCTACACCCATCCAGCTCAGTTTTTACACACTTTTACAGTTGTGTAGATGTGGCTGTGTGTGCATTTTTCACTCACGTATCGCGCAGCCGTCTGTCCATTGTCATTTAAATTTAATTGAGTAGTCATCATTTGGCGTTGTTCACCGTTTTTGTCAGCTGATTATTCATAAAAACACACACACAACCGCACACATTCATACACATAAGTACTTGCCGTCGTCGTTCCTCATCAGGTACTTGTGCCATGGACCAGTCGCCGCTCCTCAATTACATGTTTATATCCGCATTTTTTGGGGTGATTTTTGTGACTGAAACCAATTCACCAGTCGAAAATTCATTTGCTTATGCTCACATTTTTGGTGTTTGCCCACAAATACGGCTGAATGCTTGTCGGAGTGTTTAATATTTGTTTTGGGTACACATCTATATTTGTATGTACCAAGGCATGTATATATGTACATAAGTACATATGTACTTAGTTGATTTCCATTTACGCATTTCATTGCTTTTATTAAACAGTCTATAAGGTTTATTGACATGCAACAAGTCAGTTGGCAGATTGAAGTGGTGAGGGGTAGTGTAATAAAAATATAAAAAATATTTCTTGAGTATATGTACATACATATATGTACATAACCATGTAAATATTAAAAAATTGCTGTGACATGAATACTAAATAGTTGGTGAAGGGTTAAATGAGTGTAATTTCCTTTTTTTTTGGCAAAAAATAATAATTAAGTAATCACAAAAATAAAAATAAAAGATTAGCCAAGTCCGGAAAGATTACGAACATAGCGCTATTCTAAACCAGCTAAACATAATCAAGTCAGACTGTATCTTCGAAAGGGTGGATTTCAATGGTCACTTTCGGGTGAGGAATCTCTCTAGACGTGACTGGAGAAGATTCTGATAGAATGTATTTCATATCTATTATATCTAGAAGGGAATACGCAAACAGGATAATCGTTTTTACTTGACAAGATATCATTACGAAATTTGGCACGGATTATTGCCCAAGGCAATGGTACAAACTGCGAACAAATTATTCAATTCGAACACCTACAGCATATAGTAAAGTTGTTTCTAAAAGTTTATTTAGATATATGTACATATTTAAAACAGAAAGGTATAGAAAGGTGAATAGTTTTTAATGGCGATAAAATAAAATAACTCAGGTTGATTTTTAAAGTATGATTTCAGACTGTATGTGACTTAATCTTACTTAACTTAATCTCTAAAAATATATTATCAGAATGATGCTGAAAAATCTATAATAATGAAACATACAAAAGTACATACAACAGAAACACAGAAACTACCCCAACATAAAGTTAGTAGGTAACAATTTTCTTCCTTACCTTTCACCTCTCCTTTGGTAGTGTGCGCAATTAAGATCCTTTTTCATTGAGCACTAAATTCTCACATATCCTTTTAACAGTAATTCTCAACCACTTTCTACAACATTCAGCTGAAATACTTTTGTTTGAGTGGAGAAAAGCATACTTACCTGGCGTAGAGGTTATCCGTGATCATGAAGGCGGTTCCTCCGGAGCGAGACCTAATCATTGCACTACGATGGGGTTGACCTTTGCGATTATTCCTAATGTGAATAACTCGTGCGTGTAATTTTTGGTAGCCGGGAATGGCGTACGCGCCGTCCCGACGTTTTTGAATACACACAAATAAATTTTTTAAAATTCACATGCGGATATAATACTGAAACCATACGAATGGTTTCGCTGCACTGAGTGGATCTTTTGAATTTTTCAAGTTTAGGAAAAAGTTAGTTAAATAGAAAGAGATCCATTTCGAGTTTCCCTACATTTTTAAAGAAATAAAGCAAAAACTTCAAACTTAGCGGAGAATCTTTATTATCATCCGAAAGAACATTCTTCGGCATTTATTTTTTGAAGATTATCTCTTTCAAATATTGGCTGCGGCTACGTCTCAGATGGTCCATCCCTTGGTCCAATTTTCAATGACTCGTTCGAGCATTTCGACTGGTTACTACTGACACGTTTTGTTCCAAGGCCCGAACCAAGGCGAGATAGACTTTACATATCCCCACAGGAAAACGTCTAAATGTTATATCACATGATCTTGGTGGCCAATCGACTTGCCCAAAACGTGAAATTGTCTGCCGAAGTGTTCTCTCAATAAATTCACTGATTAAGGCGATGTGTGTTAAGACATTACGTTCTCATCGGCATCATTTTTCTGTATCAAATGTTAGCTCTTGAATCTTTTCAGATTGCTTTTCGTCCAAAATGCGAAATTTTTGCCTGTGCTTCTCAACTCTCCCTGGTCTTCGTGTTGACTGTCAGCTATGGTTGCTATATTTTTTTCTATATTTTTTCACTGCGACGTGGTCTTTTCGTTCGGATGTTATCCAATAATGAATTCTGAGTCTGAAGATGGGTGATGATGTTGGGTATAGTACGCTCAGCTTCATACGACTCACGCGTGATCTGTCATAAAAAGGCTATTGAAAAAAGTACCTTTACAACCATTTTAAAAAGTGCCTAAATCGATATATGTATATAGTACCCTATAAAAATTTAAGAAAGGTACATATATTAATGCATTATGTGAAGTTTATACGATTGCGTATAAATTATATACATACATATGTAATGATATATTATATAATGTCAACAATGACAACATTATAAATGTCAACCGTAATGACATAGTGAACTTCAAATATTGGTTTTCTTATGTTGCTAATAAAAAGAGAAAATGAAGAAGAAGAAGAAAAGCTCTCAAAGCTGTTCATAGCTATATACATATACATGAAAATGCATATGTGAATGTGCGTATATGTGTAGTCATAACAACAAGTGTTCGAGTGGATATCCTGCTGTCACAAAACCCAATAAAATATCATAGCAAAACAAACATTGCAAAGCGAATAAAGAAAAGAAACAGACTTGAACTCGTTCCGCGCAAACCTTGTAAACACACTGACACGCTTACAATACATGTGCGCACAAACATATATACATACTTATAATATATAGTAGTTGTACAAAAAATGCGTAAGTATATAAGTTAGCAAAGGCCTTTCAAAATAATTGCAAGTAGGCAGGAAGATGGGTTGGGGCAACAAAAAAACGAGGCAAAACTCGAATGAAATCAAATAAAATAAATGCACTCTGGTGGCAAAATGAGAAAACATACTGACACACATAAAAACGCCACATTATAAATATATAAATTGTCTATGTGTGGGTGTGTCTGTATGTGTGCTTGCAGCCTGCAAGTCTCCTGATGATTACAAATACGGCCGCGCAAAACTCAACCGCATTACCGAAACCAACGCGCAGTGAAAGCGAATTCTCATCATTACCAGCAACAAATAAGAAATCAAATAAAGCCTTTCGACAAAAGGTCGATTGAAAAAGAGTATTATTAGAAAAACACGCAGCGCAAAAATACATATATATTTAGCCAAGGGTAACGCTAGAAAGCATTGTTTCGATTGAATGAAAGTTTTGCAAGGCAGCCAGTAGGAAATTTTTGTCGTTGTTGGTATTAATTATAATTTCAGAAACGCAGTTTGACAGACGAAATGATTTTAAATGGATATCTGCACTTTTGCTTGTGGAGGAGTAAAAAATTAATGAATAAAAGAGAGTTCCTCATTAGTTTTGGCATAAATATTAATCTATACTCTAGATTCTGAGCTCTGGCGTAGATGTAATAATAAACCTATTTGAAGCTTTCGAGATTTTTTTCAAGCAAAAGTCCGATTGCAGAGCGACAGTACTTGCTTTGAACTCATTGAGCGCTCTAAATTAAGTTATGGAGTGTTTGATCCCACTATGGCTATCATCAAGCTACTTTATTGTCAGACTTGTCTAGGGGCCTAGTCATTGCAAATCACTGGGAACTGCAAAGCGAATGAGTCTATAAGACTGGACAGCCTTGTCACGATTACTTTAAATTGAAAACGAAGTGAGTATCCGATAACCCATGGATTCGCGTTATCTTAAAAAATTTAAGGGTACTCTGTCCAATCCACAAAAAGAGAACAATCTGCACCAACTAATGTGGGATAAGTCTCCTCAACATCTCATATAAGGTTCTATCGAGCGTTCTGTGTGAAAGCTTAAAGCCTACCGTCAATAAACTAATTGAACCTTATCAGTGTGGCTTTAGACGTGGAAAATCAACACTGACCCGATATTAACCATGAGATGACCATCAGTGGGTTGAGTCTATGAGTCGATTTAAAAATACTTTGTCCGTCTAGCTGTGCACATATAAGCGCATTAGTCACTCAGTTTTTAAGCATATCTTTTTGAAATTTGAAAAAGTCAAGGGGTATCGCCACAATATTGTTCAGATCAGACAACTATAACATAAAGCTGTGATTCAAACTGTCTGATCAAAATCGAGATAAAGATCGTTTTACCCTTTTATTTTAGAAAAAATTAACGGGGGAAGGGGGTTGCCTCCGAATGTTCCATTAGAAACACACTGGGTATCAATAATCGCCTTCTTTGAATCTATCAGTACATTCCCGATTTTCATATAATTAAAAACTATTGATATTTATATTTATTAACTTAACTTAATATATTTATATTTATGTATTTACTATTTAAAATAAAAAACACCTAAAAAAAGTATCAAAACAAAAAAAATCCTGCTGGGTACGCATGAGCTGTTTTGGCAACAACTTACACTCAATGTATTAACAAAATGCACCAGCAGCCAACAACAAGTTTACAAACTGCATAAGGGAATACCAAACCACAACTGCTGATCAATTTTGTGTCGTCTCATTAGGATTCTTGCTTTGAGTGCAAATAAAGCAAGCAGCAGGTCATTGCCTAAACGAGGACATATGCACATACGCACGCACATAACAGCGCTTTGGCATTAATTCATGCTTCTATGTATGTATGTTTGTGTACATTATAAAGTCATGTGTGTGTATATGTGGTTTTCTATTGGCAGCTTCTGTGCGTGTGTGTTGCGAAAGTCACTAGGACGAGCAATCAACCCACTGAACGTGCAATCAAGCGGCCGATGTATGTCGCATACGGACACACACACACATGCTTAACGATGGTACTCGGCGTGTTGTCAACCTCATTTCAAGGGTGAAATTAAGTACTCAACCATGTCTAATGTGGATGGGCAATGATTTGCTAAGGATGCACACACATGTATATACATTTATGTAAACATATGTGTATGCTATCTCGGTGTACTATATGCCTTACTCAGTTACTTCAAAACCTTCGCATAACATGAATAATTTACCTTCCACACTGACATAATTTCAATCAGTTGCATCGCCACGACTGTTCTGTCGTTCACCTGACCTCGAGAGATTAGGCAAGTACTTAAGTATTTAGTTTTCGCATATTTTTATGGATGTGCATATACTTTGCTATGCGAGTATGTGTGTGAATCACGAAGTCCATTGATGAAATCGCTATTGAGTATTTGAATAGTTCTACTCGTCTATGATGACTGTTTGGCTTCGTTCATGCCTGTCAAGTTCGTCTGTTGGGAAATTAAAGCTCGCAGCTCGAAATTGGTTGGAGCGCAAATTCATTGAGTTTTTGATTGTCCTAGACTTGTTACTTGTTTTACTTAGTTGTACTGGGTTGCCTTGTGATAATAACGGAGAAATCTAAGAGACGTTTTTTTCTGAAACCCCCTTTAAAAGTTAAGTTTATGCTTTCATTTCATTATAACAGGAGTAAGCTGTTAAAGTCACTCAAAGACCCGTTTTCGTCTTTTGCAATACCAGAGTTCAGTTACTAGGTTCATAGGAAGTAGTGCGCTTGACGCGAATTTGAACACACTCTGCGGCCTCACTATCGTATCCTCCTCCAGTGTATCATACCGGGGGATCCTTGATGGAATCGAATGCAGGTGCATTAGAGGCTAGATCCGCGGCTTTCGCAATAGCGAAGACCTCAGCTGGAAATATACTTCAGTGGTCCGTGAAATTTTAATTTTTTGAAAACATTATTCCTGAAAATTATTAAATAACTACTTACACAGCATATTCCGATTTCTGCGACATACATACATTTCAGCACATTCGGAAAATCTTTCAACAAGTCATACGCAACATATTACAGAAACAACCCTAACACAAATATAGTAGGTAACCATTTTCTTGCTTACCTGTCACCTCTCCTTCGCTAGTGTGCGCAATTAAGATCCTTTTTCATAGAGCACTAAATTCTCACATATCCTTTTAACAGTAATTCTCAACCACTTTCTACAACATTCAGCTGAAATACTTTTGTTTGAGTGGAGATGAGCATACTTACCTGGCGTAGAGGTTATCCGTGATCATGAAGGCGGTTCCTCCGGAGCGAGACCTGATCATTGCACTTCGATTGGGTTGACCTCTGCGATTATTCCTAATGTGAATAACTCGTGCGTGTAATTTTTGGTAGCCGGGAATGGCGTACGCGCCGTCCCGACGTTTTTGAATACATACAAATATTTGTTAAGAATATGGTACTTTCTATAACTCTTATTAAAATTGATTGAGGTCGCTTTTGATATTTGAAAAATATTGATGGCTATCATGTCGTCTAGTAATCAAATACGGGGCAGCGGGAAAGGGTATTTAAAGTATTTGACTCACTTTAAATACCCTTTCCCGCTTCGGTGGAAGAAACACTTTTTAAGGCAAAATACATTTATCGATTTTTTCTGAAGTACCAATAGCAGACAAGAGTTAGCTGTGATTTGGAACATTATAAGTGGTATTTAATCATTTGATTTAGTAATTGTTTTCTTGTTGGCATGAACAAAGCCATTTTCAAAGACCTTAGAAAAAACCTTGAAAGCAAAATACGTACATTTCAACGGATAAATTCACAATATCCGAAAAACTCTAAAAAAAACAAAGAGAAAATAAGTAAAGAAGTGCTACAATCGGGTATAATCGAATATTTCATAACCTTGCAACTTGCAAGAACTAAAGCCAGGGACGTAACTTCAGGTACATATGTATGTGATCTAGCGAATTTTCAGCCGATTGTATTCATTCTAAGCACAAATATGTGCTGTTATTAGTAAAACACGCTCTCTCAATTTTATTAAGATAACTCACGTATTGGCCGATATATGCGGTATAAAGTCACCTGGAATTATATTAGGTACATGGGAGCTAAGGAAATATTAGTAGCTCGATTCCACTTATTTTCAGACTGTGATATAAAAACGTCAGAACAATGTCATTTACAGAATTTGGTTGAAATTGGTCTGTCGGGTCTTGAGATATGTGTTTTCACCCCAAAAGGAGCGGTGCCACAGACACCGTCTAAATTTGACTGCTCCGAATCCATTTTAGCCACCCATTTTTTTTTTTTTTTTTTTTTTGTCAAGGAACACGTATGTATTCCAAGTTTCATCAAGATATCGCAATTTTTACTCAAGTTATTTATTATGTCAGCTCTGCTTGTCATCCTGATCATTTATATTACCTATACCCTATATCTATCTGTTTAGATTTAGGTGATACGTACACCCGTTAAGTGAAAAAAAAAACAATGGCCTCAACGTCTGCATAGCGCTTTCCATTTATGGACAAATCCATTTTTCTGAAAACGAAGAAGTCGCACGGTGCCATATCAGGTGAATACGGGAAGTGGTTGATGGTTAAATGGTCATTTTTGGTCAAAAAATGGTATTTCGAATGTTGGATTCTAAGTAAGTTTTGGTCGTCAGTCAATTTGTGCGGAACAAACCGTGCACACATCGTTGGTAAGCCCAAATGTTTGGTCAAAATGCGTTAAATCGATGTTTTGGAGATGTTCAATTCTATTTCCATGAACTTCAATGATGATTTCGGTTGATTTTTGATGAATTATTCACGCACGGCTTCGATGGAATTTACGGTTATCACGGATTTTGATTGGCCCACGACCACTTTGAAAACGTTGAAACCACTCGTGCACTTTGCTACGGGATAGGCAATCTTCGCCATAAACTTGTTTCATCAATTGAAACGTTTCGATACAAGTTTTAACTATTTTAAAATAAAATTTAGCTAGCGAAGCTCATTTTCGCAACGATAACACAAACATACTGACACTTATAACGCAATAACTTCATCTCCAATCGATGAAATGTGATGAAATTCTCAATGGACAATCGATAAATATAGCAGATTCTAGCGCGACAGTCGATTTGGAACGCACCTTGTTTAACTTATGTTTTAATAAAGTTAATTTTACCATATTTAATAATGCACCAAGTCCTAAAACGATTCGGACCTTGATCAATAACAGCACGCATAGTTTTTATTGATAATATCGATTATGATGGATTCAAAAAGAAAATCTCAACATTTTTATGGACAGGCTATTATACTGTAGGCCAATGGATTTGATATACATGAATTAGGGATTTAGATTAGTAAGGAAAATTTCGAAATATCTTTGGGTATTTATATAATTTATTTATCTTACACAAGGTGCAGCAGGTTTTTTACTAATTAAAATACATACTAATTTGTTTTGATTTATGTATGTGTCTGTATAAAGTATATATTATAATTATACTGATTATTTCGTAAGCGGTTAGTTGAGGTCAGCACTAATGAGCGAAACCTTGCCACATTAACGTAAAGTATGTAGAAGACGAATCGAATAAAAAAACAAAAATAACCATTGGATTGAGACTGCATATTTGAAATTGTTAGAGCATACTATATATACTGATATATAGTGTATGTATAGCTGCACATGCAAAGATGTAATATTAAATAGAATAAATCAAAACATGTAAAGACATACTAAATGTGACGTAATTATGCGAGGAGACCAACAAAAGTCATAAAAAACTAATGACACTGACAGAATAATTGATTCGAAATGGAGTTAATGGCTATTATAATTATGTAGGTTTGCACAATTGTTAACTAAATGTGTGGGGTATAATGTTTTTAGTCCCGAAAATTTTCGTGAATCCCGGTGCATGAGCGTTCAATGTGCGATTTGCGAAATTTTTTAGATAATATCAAAAATTAAAGCGATGAGTTTAACTTTTAATATAAGAAACGTAAACATATGTATAATTTGAATATTTAGAAAGCAAGTAAAATTGTGTTATTCAAAGTATTGTTCATCTAAAAAATGTTGTCATCTTTCTGGCATGCCAAAAGAACCGAGACGTACAAGAAAGCAATGTTTGAAACTCTATTCTGACATGAACCGTACACAGGGAGGGCGCGCTATATCAACCCGACCAAATGGTGATCAGAAGGGGCAAATGTTGCAAAGAGTGTGAAGCAAAAATGTCCAGTCACTGTTTTCCCAAATAATTTTGCAATATAAAATCGAGCGTTGTCATGATGGAAAATATTTCGGTTATCGCTCGCTTGAATCAATGAGTTATCATTGATGGCGTCCCCTAATAATGATTTCAACCGGATATAATATAGCATGTCTTTATAATCGCACCAAATACGTTATGGATATTTGGCGTTGCTGTTGATTTGACCAGTTGGTCAGCTTTTACACATGATTTCTTTGAGTTTAAGCTTATCGTAGTGGATCCATTTTTCATCACTTGACACAATCCGATTAAAAAACCACTTCTTTTTTACAGTTCAAGCAGAATTTTGTAAATGCCAAATCATCTGTTGGCTTCAATTCATATGTCACCGGATTTTCTTGCTTTTGAAGGTATTCGACTAAATCTAAGGTTTTGAAATGGCTGCTTGAGTTGCTCTTATAGATTCTGCGAGTTATTTTTCAAGTTTCTCTTGTTCAAAATTTTTTAGCCGCCGAGGACGTTTCTCATCTTCCAAGCCAAATTCACCAGTTTTAAATGTTATAATAACATTTTTGCCACATTCATTCAGCTAGGGCATATTCACCATGAATTTCCACCAAAACACGATGACGATGACTTTCTTCTGAGGTTTTTTTCATATTAATGAATTAGAAAGAAAAACTACCCACGTAAAGACTTTTTCAGGAACAAAGTTTAACACATTCGAGTGAAAAAATTATTGCCGTTAACACTTGAAATGTATGAAATATAGTTAAAAGGACGAAATATGGCATAATCTCGAAATCCCGAAATTATAAAAAAATACAATTTGATATTTATTTAAAATATGACAAAAACACGGAATCCTGAAAATTAAAAAAAAAAAATCCAGAAATCTCGGAAATATTAAAACAACCCTTTGATATTTTGCGATCCCGAATTTCTTTAAAATATAAAACAAATAACAAAAAATTCCGAAAATATAGAAAAATACAATTTGGCGTTTTGCGATCCCGAATTTAGATACATTTTGCTTTAATAGTTGCAATAATTTAACTTCGAGCGATTGATTTATTTCAATGTCATTACATGCATGAATTTTTGAAAGTAGCACTGTAATCCTATATGGTATTTACAGCAATGAATTCTGAATTAATTTTGTTCAGAACAGCCTCACACACATAAAAAGAAAAATGCATAAAACTATGTTAATGTATGCGAGAGCAAATAGTTAGTGCTTTGAAATAAACAAATCATTGAAATGCACGCCAACAAGAGTAAATTGTTGCTTGACTGTTACAAAAGCACATTTATTTATAGTATATACCTACATACATACAAATATACTCACTTTATAATATATTAGAACGGCATTTTTAGTTCGTTTAAATTAATGAAAATATTTGTTTATGTGTATATGTGAATATTCTATATACTATATATACATATTTTGCTATAATTTATACTGTCATATATAAAAAAATAAAAATAAATAAACCAAACACACAAATTTTTACTTGCAATATTTTGTCTGAATTCTATTTTGATTTTCTCTTCAACTTGCCTTCTTTTTTCTCACCCGCAGCGATCCGCCAATATTGCAAGCGCACAACAACACCAACATCATACTGCGCCTGCCCATGGGCAAAAGGATTAAGGATATACGATGGTTGTCCGTGTGGTGCCGACGATTTACGGTAAGAAGATTTGCTTTTCGTTTCCTTATGTTGTGGTTGCACACCGCCACATGGTAGCATGCACACTCTTACATAAATAACCAAACAAATATATTAGATATTTTCGCAGACGTGGTTGAATATGTATTTCGGTTGCTTTGACAACTGTAGAAATGATGCCGACAAACTGCGGTCGCGTGGACGAACAAGTTTTGCCATAATTCATTCTTAATTAAAGAAAAAACCACATAATCGGTATATAGTGGGAGCTGAGTGATTCTAATTATGGAAAATTTGGTGAAGCGTGTTTAGAAAGGGTTAAAAAAAAAATTGGTTAAAAATAATTCTAGTTGATTTTGATTTTTTTTCAAAAATGTCAAAGCTTTTTTAGAAAAAAATATGTATATCATTGCACGTGCTACATTTTAAGAACAAGTGCTGTGTTCGAACTTATAGAATTCTTCACTTCTATGGCTTGACAAAGGACTGCATATACCAATCGATCCATCCATCTAACCTAGCCTAGCACAATTTAAAATCAAGCTGTAGACGTCTAACAAAAAAACAGAGATGGTCACCATATTTGATCAGGATATTTTTCTCAAGTAATGAGTAGAATCAGCAAATCTATACTTAAAAACAACTCTTGACGAACTCATGAAAATTATCTGTATTCCAGCCCATTGGACAACAATTTTATCTTTTTTTGTTTAAAAAAAAGCTTTAAAGCTTTGTTTGAAAGATACATTCGGTATCTTTTGGAAAATATAACGTTATATACCTACAATTAAGCTTAGAGTATATCTGAAAAAGTTAGATTTAGAGACAATACAGTCAATCAATGTACCACGGCCCGAAATATCGGAGGGAATTGGCTCAGGGATCACAGGACCACGTACAAAACTCTCCATACAAATGGGTAGTTTTCCAAGCATATTTCAAGCAGAGGTCTTTGCTTTAAGAAGATGCGTAGAGTTAAACCCCCTAGCAGTGAACTTATAATAATACACAGCGACAGTCAAGTGTCATTCAAAGCGATCCCTGCATACGAGATCAAATCGATATTCTTGCAGGAGTGTATAGAATAACTGAATAGTAATAGTTATGATATACCAAGTGCATCTTATTTGGATTCCAGGTCATATGGGAATGAACTGGCTGATGAGCTTATCCGTTCCGCAGCATCCACCAACATGGTAAGACCGGATGCTTTCATTGCGGTTGATCCCCATAAAAGAGCCGCTCCGCAAGGATTAAACAGTGTCGCCTTCTACACTGGCCATTGTAGGCTCAAGAAGCACTTATATAACTTGGGCCAGGCTTCTTGTGCTAATTGTCGGTTCTGCGACTTGGAGCCTGAAACTTCAGAATACCCGCTAATTGACTGCACAGAAAGCAGGCACAGAATATAGGTCCTTGAATTCATGTTTCCAAATACGCATCACATCGCCTCAATGGCACCTAACAGTATATTGTTCAATAGGCATTAATACTGTTGTTCTATAACTTTGATAAATGTTAATTGGCGAAGCTGTCTGGAAGGAGGTGAGTTAGAGTCAAACCGCACCATCTTCTGGATCGTCTGGCTTTTGCAAGACTACGGTTGAAAAATTAGGGATACCATACCTCCAGTGAAGTGAGTGAAATCGCTAGAGTTAAATGTAATTTCCGCTTCGGCTGGCTCGAATACATTACAGCCAAGAGGATCACTTTTGGAACTTTTGGCTATTACATTGCTTTTCAAGCTGAGGCTGCTGCGATTAAGGTAGATTTACAGCTACGAACTGGAGCCTTTTTCAGAGAAGTGACTACTCAATCTGATAATAGAATGGCGATACTAGCTTTGTACTCACTAACCGTGCGTTAAAAAAGGTCTCACTTCATTACCAATAGCATGGCAGGCCACAGCGGAATCGCAGTTAACTGTAAAGCTGATGAAAGAGTACCCTAGCTTCGCTAGAACTCGAAAGCGAGTTTCTGCCCCACTCTTCAGGTGTATTCTACTACAGGATAGTTGGGTTGCGAGGGAGCTTGATCAGCGCTGGGAGACCATTAGTTTATGCGCTGTCGCAAGTTCCTTTTTGTCCAAAGTTGAAAGCAAGAGATCCAGTGAGGTCTTTGTCCTTAGTAAGGCTAGTCTCTTCCTAGTTGTGGGAGTACTAACAGTCCCTTACCAAGCGCTACCGGCTTCCTTGTTGTTCGGTTGAAAATCTTATAGAACGCCCACTGCAGTAGCTGTATGGAAGAAGACGAGTTGGAAACAACTCAATATTGCCTGCTTCATTGTCCCGAGTTTGCCAGGAGTACCTTAGAGGTGTCTATCAACTAATATTTCAGAACACGAAATAAGAAAAAGATTTGATTTTTTTTTTACCCACCCTATTATACATACATGCACGTATATGTATATAGAAAGATGTCTGCCCTTCTAATAGTCACCCCGAAACAAGTTCAAAGTCATAGTTAAACACGAATCGATTGTGTAAATATTTTGTTAGCAAATCGCTTTCTAACCTACACAACAACAAAAGCAGTATGGATAATAAACAACAAAAGCACCGAAAGGCGCACAGCGCAGCAGCCATTGACGGCCGATTTATGACAGGTGTAAAACAAGTTGAATTAAATTGCTGTACATGGGCATACAAGCAACTCAACTGACGTAACTTTAATACAGTGCCACCTACTTAAGTGTGTATGTGTGTGGGTGCATGTGAATTTCGCGATTGCTGTCAGTCAGTTCGGCAGCGATGCGCGCCTTGAGGTCGGTAAAAAACCACTCAAGCTAAATGCTTAAGTTCAAAGCCCACAAATATGCGCGTGCACAGATACATTTATTTACTTACATATGTACGTATATACAATATATGTATATAAAAAAATATATATACATCTACACATACATATTTATATACATAACTATCTATAAAGATAAACAGCAGCATCCATTATTCATAGACGCTCCGCACAATTGGCTTTAGCGCCTGAATATATGCAACACTGTTGTCACTGTTGCCAAACCTAAAGCAACAACAACAGCATCGTCGTATACAGCTAAAACAAAATTAATTTTTTTCGGGGTTAATATTCGAACCGCGCCCATTTTTTGGTGTGAAAGTTGCGCACTCGAGTCGGCAAACACATAAGTACATCCGTATGCATATATCTCTCACATACGTTTGCCTATGTAAGTTTGGTTGAAATTTCATAAATTACTTTTGTTTTATTTGGCTCACGTGCACGAAATAATATTACTTTTCATTTACCAGTGGGAGGCGGAAAGCGTAAAGCATGAAAGCAGGATGCCAGATGGAAAGCAAAACAGGAAACGGAAGGTCCTACTTTGTTGCGTGTGTGTGTGTTGGTATGCGGTGGTGTGCGAGTTGCGGCCGCTGTCTTAGAATATAAAAGATGGCGTCGTGGTTAAATAAATTACAGCAGACATTTTTGATTAACTCAAGTGTGTACATAAGTAGGCGTGTGTGAACGCTGGTGCGACGCTATACACACGCATACACTATTATTTATGTCTGTGCATGTATGCTCAGTGAATGTATACGCTGTGTGACGCATATGCATTTACATAAATACCTATACATGCGCAGTCTGCAGCTCGCTCAAAAGTGGCTGCAATTTGTTGTGCAGACATTCATGCACACATACATACGCATGTAGTTTTGTATGGTTGTATATTTTAGCGAAATATTTATGTATGTATACGTTAGACTAAATGTGGTGAATAACTATTCATAACAAGAAAAAACAACAATTCTATAGCATCGATTACATAATACCCTTAACAAGTAAAAATAGTTTGCCTACAAGAATCTGATTTGATGCGATCAGTTTGTATGGCAGCTATAAGCTATAGTCGTCCGATCTAAACAATATGTTCAGAGATAATATTATTGTCTTGTTGGCGGGCAGTGGGTAGAATTTGACCGCAGTGAGGTATGTCTGTCGTAAGGAGGGACGTAGGTGGAGACGTAAGAGGAGACTAAAATCCATATGAACTGCATATGTCTGTATTTTTGGCTTACCTAAAAATTTCAGTATAGTCTTTGTTAGCAATAGTGCTTTAATACTCAGCTTGAAATTATATTATATACTTTGAATGAGATTACTTTTAAGGAAAATACATTTGAAGTTCAAGCGACAACTGTCACCAGTCATTGAGTTTGTTGGGTGCGCAACTGGTAGCAGCAAAAGCTAAAGTGTCTGACCGGAGATTGAAATCTGGTACAACGGGGAATCGTTAGCCCTTGGATTTTACTCCGATCTGCTCATTGGATTTGGCTCTTTAGGGAGATTCATCATGGCTGTGGTCTCTCGCGAGTCCGTTGGAATGATTTTGTTGGATTCTTTGAGTATGAAACCCGCGCTTGCTCAACTCGTCCCGATAAAGCTGAATTTTTTTCCCAAAAAGTACCGTAAACAGGTCTCTTTGGACATGGTTGCCAATTCCGTTTCTAGTTTCATGGAAAGCATGAGTTTATGAGTTTGACATGCAAACAAGTCAACCATCATCGGAATGGAGGGAAAAAACGTGTCGAAACAAAAAAGCCACGTCAAAGCCGCTCACGCTTTACGGTGAATCAGCGTGAATTTGTTCCGGAGAGACAGACAGTTAATAAGGGGTTCTATTCGAAGCCAATTGAGGCGTTTGCATGAAAACACACGTCAAAAATGGTCGAAATTGTGGTATAACAATTCATGTATTTTACACGATGATAATGCACAATCCATTGAGCCACGATTCCGACCGAATTTAAAGCCAAAGACGCAATGAATACTATCGAACATTTATCGATTTCATCAGATTCGGCTCCGCGTCATTTTTTCTTGTTTCCCAAACTGAAATGGCCCCTCCGTTTAACCCATTTTCAGTCGATAGGAGAAATAAAACCAAATTCGCTGAATGAGCTGAAGGCCATCGCGAAAAGTGTTTCGAGGACTGGAAAAATCGTTGGCATAAGTGTATTACATATGGTGGGGATTACTTTGAGGGCGAAAAAATAAATATTGATGAATAATTAAATATTTTGCGTTCTATTTACATTTTCCGGCTACGTATTTGAAAAGCATAAAATCGTTAAGAATTAGTGGAGTTTTCAGAGTCGGGATTTTGTCACTTAAGCATTCAAAGATTTAAGATTCGAATATAGTATAACCCTTGTATTGTTCCATAATAGAGTACTTTAGTACAACTTGAGATTTATTGGACCACTATTTTCACTTTAAACAAGATCAGTATACAATATAAAGTTTATACTACGATATTATTATATCCTATAAGTATAATATATAGTTTCTCTAGCGTGAATCCTTTGTATTTTATTATTATGAATCAATAACGATTATATTGGGGCATAAATACATTTACTAGAATTAAGATATACACAGCTGATACTTAATCTTATTGGTTATCACTACAGTGTTTTATTTCATATATTAGCCGTGTATAGAGCACAATATGAATACTAACAAATAAAGAATTATAAAATATTTTTTCAAACAATCACTAAGCTAAACGGCATAGGCAGCTTGATTTGCTACTTGCTTAGACTGCAGAGCTGGCTGCCTGTGAGGGTATGATCACCTTTTTGGTTTCCTTTTTCTCCTTGTGTCCTTTTGATTAACTCTCATGGATTGTGTGCGAGCCAATATTATTTGTTGAAATTCTCAACCACTTTATGCAACAATCTTCTTAATAACTTTCATTTGAGCGCAGAAAAGCATACTTACCTGGCGTAAAGGTTAACCGTGATCATGAAGGCGGTTCCTCCGGAGCGAGACTTTATCATTGCACTACGATGAGGTTGACCTCTGCGATTATTCCTAATGTGAATAGCTCGTGCGTGTAATTTTTGATAGCCGGGAATGGCGTTCGCGCCGTCCCGACGTTTTTAAATATATGTAAAGTTAATGCTATAGAAGAAATAGGAGTCCGAGATCAACTGTATACTGACTGTCAAATGAACGTAGAACTGCAGATAAAAAAAATGGAAGAGCTCTTGGGTGTACTTCTTGTCATAAGTGTGGAGCATTCAACAAAGTCTCCAACAACGTAATCGTTAGCAGTTCGGTAGCAACCCAGCTAGAGCCTGCCATCATAGCATGGAAAACAGCTCTACTGAGCTGCAGGAGGGTAAGAGCGAAGCCACATTGTTCAAAACAATGAAACACGGAAACTATCAATGCTCAACGGGGTTGAAATAACAAGAAGAAACACTGGAACACCTCCTATACTTCTGTCCTGGATTACCTAAAACGTCATTGCAGTTCAAGGGACTAGAGGTAGTATGAAAATAAAACATCAAGTCTCTCTTAAAGATCTCAAAAAAAGCTCAGGACGACGAATACTTCACCTCAAATTAAAGTTAATCTCCTTTTGGGATTGCTAAGGGCCAGTAGGCCAACTTAATCTCTTGCATAGATAGACTTTCACAAATGAATCTTTCTCTTTTGAGCATTCTGATATGTACGTCAGCACAATCCTATATCTATTCTTCTGCTTTATTGGCGTAGACACCACTTACGCGGGTATAGAAGCTTTTACATCAGCAATCCAGTCATTCTTCCTTCTCACAGTTTTGGCCTGGTCTTTCCAAAGGAGAGGAGGTCTTCCTCTGCATCCTCCGGCTCGGATGATATTATCTCATATTTCGCTGAACTACCTCGAAGTTGTTGTACATATATTTCGTACAGCTCGTCGTTCCTTCGACTCCGGGTTTCTTCTTTTGATTTCAGGTGTTTTTTTTTTACGTGGCGGGTCCATAACCCAGCACACGGCCACTCACTTTAGCTCGGCTTCAAACGAATGTTTTTGGAATACCCAGAGGATACTTGGTCTAAGGCCGGAAGTCGCGAACTGCTTGAGCCATATGTGAAAAGAATCGTTACTGGCCACTCCCAAGAGAGAACTTTCCCCACTTGCGTGATATTCCACACATGGCTCTATCCTTCATCGTTTATTAGACGTTACGAAAACAACATGAAATCTTATATCAGATAACATTGAAATATTAAAGTTAAAGGTAGGTAACTGCAACACAAAACCAATGCATGAATTTCCATAAAACTTCCATTATTAAAAATAGATTTCCAAGATGTCTAGACTCTAGAGCCAATACAAATATACATATTTACATTTATTATGTATAACCACCAACATAACGGTTACCATAATATACACTTACACATACATGCCTATATGCATTTATATTCACCACGACTGGGGAAGTTGGGGAATTGAAGCTGCTTACATACATACACATTGAAATATGTATATATGATGCGCGCGCACATTTCCCCTTTATTTTTGTCCCGTTGGGTTGGAGTTTGTAAATATTTTACATATGTATGTGTATGCCTTCAGATGTTTAATCAGTATACATACATATTCATATGCATATACAAAAGCAACAAAAAGTCATTACATATTTAAGCATATAATTAATCTTGTGTATGTAAATATATATATATATATATATATATATGCATACTATTACTAGGTTTTTTCATACTATGCATATGTATGTATGTAAGAATATGCGCTAAAAGGAGCATCTTTATATATCTCACAGAAGTAAATGTGTGGGTGTGTCTGTGTGCGCATAAAACAAATGAGTATTTTTGGCAATAATTTCGCCTGTCTGTATGCAAATATGTAAATCGTGTAATTATTTTCGCAAAATATTTGCATTTTTATATCTTCGTTGACTTAAAAAATGCATCTGCAAGCCTTTTGTTTTTTTTTTTTTTTTTCTTTCGTCTCGGTCTTCGCTTTCGACAAGCTCACTGTGGCTTTAGTAAACCTGAGTTTAAGGCAAAATCTGACGTCCATCGATTCACTGCCGCTTTTATAAATGGCGCAACAGCTTGCTCTTTCTTCTCAGTTTCAGTCTTCCTTGTACAATCTCGGTTGTGGCGAGTGGCTTGTCAATGGCTATTAAAGATTATCAATTGGATTATTATGGAATTTTCTTTTCTCTTATGGAAAACTTAAATTTTATTAAATGTTCCTGTAAGGTGTTGATTTTGGCATTTAATTAATGCTTTTACAAAGGTTACCTTTTATATTTAGATTTTGGCTGATATTAGTGTTCAATTTAGCAACTCACAACTTTTTCGTAAAGTTTGACCTTTTTGATGTTATACATGCTCAGCGCCCTTTGACATACGAGCGCTATTTATGTTGTTAACAGTAACTTAAAATATTCATATCGGCAGAAAATTTAAATTAAATCGCGAACGTTTTCGCTCGACTATTTTTTACAACTTTCGACGTACGTTAACTCAGCAACAGTCATCTAATAAGGACTAGTGTTTATCGATGGTATGGTGAATTCAATGGAAATTCGTTAAGATCAGTTGTTGCTCCGGAAAATATTGAAGCCGTGCACAAAGTAATATTGCCAGAACGACCTATAACTACATTTGATTGCAGAAAAACTTTTCACTACGATTTGTCGATCGCTCAAAGAGGGCTTGTGTCAGTTGGTCGAGAGAAATGTTAAAAAATACGGTAGTGATGCTGCGAAACACTTCTATGACATCGTGACAGGTGATAAACAACTAGAAAAATGTTGAACAGTAAATTCTTAGAGGCTTACAATCATTAGGAAAATGAATCGAGCAAGATGGATCACTCTTCACCAGGACAATGCACAACAATTGAAAGAAGTGCATTTTTGAGCACTCAAAACAACGATTTGATCAGCCATTCACCGTATCCTCTCGTCTTCTTTTTCTGTTTGTACGTAGAAGATAAACTAAGAGATCAAAGTTTTTCGACAACTGAAAATATGGTTGATGCGTTCAGATCGTATTTTTTTGGAGATACCGCAATCAGAGGGTCAGAAGTGCTTCGACAATTGGTTTCAACGAGTTCAAAATTCATTCAAATTAAACTATTGGTTAAGGACGCTAACGCCTTTATTAGTAGCTTGGCTAAGCTTTTCCTAATTTCTTAGTCTGTCTCTTGAAGTCATTACGGGTTTAGAGGTACATGACGGCTCTTTCTTTACTACAGAAGGACTTGCTGCAATGGTTTGCACTCATTTATCTACATACATATATATTTCAAATACTACATTAGAAAGGTAAAGAAATTTACCTCAAAATACTTGTCATATTCAAAGCTACTATATTGTTAGAAAGTAAATGTATGTTTTATGAGTCCAAATGAACGACATGTAGGTTTCACCACCAATTTTCTTTCCTGCCAGACTTACACGTTATCATGTTAGTCAAACTTTCACGAGAGTCAACCGTGTCAGAGTGTTAATTAGATCATCAAAACGTGAAATTATCTGCTGACCGAAGTGTTCTTTCAATAAATCCATTGATTAAAGCGATGTCTGAGAAGTGGCCCCGTCTTCTTGAAGCTAAATGTCAAGCCAAATGTCGCCCAGATCACGAGCTTCAATCGCAGGCATCAAATAGTCGGTTATGACGGCGCGGTAACCAAACATTGCAGAAGTATTCCATCAACATCACCCGATTTTAACCAAATCGATCTCGTTATTAATACATCGTATACTTTATTGCAACGCCTTTACTAATAATTCATTTAACATTTTTTGCTTGCAGGTCGATTTCGGTGAAGTCTTTATCCCACCTAACCTAGATGTACCAAAACCACGCGTGCTACCAGAATTCAAGCGTCTAGCACATGGATTACGCTCGAGCAACATAAGTGTTTTGGATGCGAAAACTTTCTACATACCTAATCTGCACTACGACGGCGCCGGTCCAGATGCCTATTTCTGGGTTGGCAATGGCTCCGAACCCAATATTATGGGCATTAAGGTAAATTTTTTATTCTTCTTTATTGGCCTAGACATCGCTTATGTGCATATAACCCGGTAAATTATTCATCTTTACCAACTATTATATTCACGCTTGCATTTTGCTCAGGTACCCAATGAGGTTGGCTCACTAGAACCGCTGCGTGGTTATCAGGGTGAAGATATTGAGATACAGTTACCGGGCTCCTTGACGGTTTACGATATCGATTGGTTGGCGGTTTGGTGTGTGGAGTACAGGCATAATTTCGGACATGTGTTCATACCGAAAGATTTGGATGTGCCGCCAGCGTTGGGTCAAACAAAAATAACGGTAAAATATGCACTTAATGTAAATATCACCAGGAAGCATTATTTGATGAGTCTTAGTTGACAGCCCCGCCTTATTTATAGTGTATATATTAATGTAGTTACATATGTATATTTAAACAAGCCCTATATATGTACACATTTATATATATGTATGATCGTTGTGATCTTATCATTATGTTATATAACGTTATGATCATTGATTCCCTCATTTATGAGTAACGCACATTTTCGTAAGCATTCTACACTCACTTTGTAACCTAATGATCGTCATACAAGCAATATCTCATTAAACATTATATTCTTATATCTTTCGTATGCATTAGCCTCCATGGTGGTATACACCTGTAAGTATTAGTTTAGACTACCAAACACTCATTGTGTAGTACATTCATACAACCTGTACGAAAATATATATACAGAAACGAGTGCTTTCTTTTCAAAAACGAAGAATACTCAACTCATTTCAACCGCTTTCAGACCACCACTACACCACGCCCCGTCTACTCCAATTGTCGTGAGATTATACCTGACAAACTGCAAGTGAAATGGGAGTTACAAGGCGAATACATACAGATCGAACTGTTCGGACGCATTGCCGAGGATCAGTATATGGCCTTTGGTCTATCTGGCGCCAATGGGCGAGCGCAAATGTCGCAATCGGATGTTGTTGTCGCATTCTATGATACCAATGCGCGCGTTTTCCGTGCCGAAGACTACTTCATCTCCGATTTGTCGCAGTGCGATGGCCAACACGGCGCTTGTCCCGATAGTCGCATCGGCGGTCGCAACGACGTTATTGTCTGTACGTAAATTATTAACTGTTTTCATACCAAAGTCATATTAATGTCTCCAAAATGTTTTCCAGTGAGCGGCGATCGCAAGAATAATGTGACCAGCATACGCTATAAGCGCCTCATACAAACTAACGAACCGATCTACGATTTTGCCATACCATTGGATCGCGAAGTGTCCGTGATCGCTGCGATCGGACCGCTGAATAGTCTTATGGAGGCAAATGCACATTCGCACACCGGCAACGATCACACCATCGACGATGTGCGCATTAATTTCTCATCGCGTGTAAGTGAAATGTATTTTACAAGTGAGAATGTTTCCAACTAATAATACTTTTAACTATAGAACGATCATTCGTGCAAGAATTCGCTGTACAGTTTCAAGGATCAGAGTGGTCCAAAGCCCTGGCCAACACGCAAGATCACTAACGAGACCGTATTCACAGCACGCATTGGTCCCACAGGCGGTAAGCGTGGTTACACGCCACTCACTGGTATACCTTCCTGGGGTATTGCTTGGTACTTGAATGATCTGCTAATACCTGAGATAACGGTGCAGCGTGGCAAAACTTACGAGTTCTATGTGGAGGGCGGTGATGATCCTGCACAACCTGCCAGGTAAGCTGAATATTCAATGAATTGAACACCGCTAATATCATGTTCGTACAGATACCATCCATTCTATATCACCGATTCACCGGAAGGCGGTATTGGACAAATGACTGGTCTTGAGGTAAGCAAACAAAAAGCTTATGCCGGCGTCGAATTCGATAAAGAGGGTAACCCAATACCGACTGCATGTGAGTATTAACAGTTTATTGGAAGAACACTAAGTTTTCATCGTCTATATTTTATTCTTAGTTGGACGCTACTGCGAATGGACACATCGTACAGTTGATCTATCAGCCCAAATTGAAACTTTTGAGGAATATATGAAGACCTTGATGCTGGAATGTGTTGACGGTGAACCGGGCTTCTTAAATTGGACAGTACCATTAGATGCTCCAGATCTGCTGTATTATCAGGTAAAGTGGACATTTAGAAAACTATAGACTATAGAAACATATATGCTTTATATTCCGAGTATTCTTAGTTGTATAGTGCCTCTCAATCTTTTAATCACCTTTGCAGGGAGCTTTCTGAATAGCAAAAATATTCTCCATCATGCCCTTAAGACTTTTCAAGAAATTTTTTTGATAAATTTTAAGCCATTGTAAGTATTTCTCCGTAAAAGAAAAGCAATGTCTGTTAACTTATCTAGTTTAATACAGGTCCACTTACCTTTTTTTGACTCGTCAGGGTTTCCAGGCCCTTTCATGGAAAATACAAAAGCTTGCATTGGAGTGGACTGTTTTTAGTTGAATAAGATCTCAATTACTCAAACAAAAAGTATTTTTTGGCTTCCCCTGACCTAAAACCTTGGCTTAAAAAAAAATAAGTTTAAGAGATATTAAAATTATCAGGTTTGATACTACTTCTTATTTCCTCAAAAGTCGAGGAGTTCAACCGACAGTCTTCTGAGTAAGTGGGAACAGGACGGTCTAAATGAGCGGTTCCATTCTTGAAAACTACTTCAGGAATATTTGCAACAATAATATTATGCTCAAAGACTCGAATTGAAGAATATCGTTTTGCTACACGACTTTTTTCGTACCCAAATTTCTACTCGCTGCACGATAACTATCGTCAGATGATCCCATGCTTCCATATTGAGCTGAACCGAATTTATGAGAAACCTTAAGAAAATTAATCAAGCATTCGCCGACCTGAATACTGTTGAAAGATATACTCGTACTCTCGGCACGCAGTTTTATTACCGATGAGGATCTGGAGTGAATTTGCTCATTAAAGGGTGTTTTATTCAATATATGCTGATATCTGTTTTCTGTATAACAATGAAGAGGGTATATTCCTGCGAAGCTCTTAAGACCCAAAAGGAGACATGGGAGGTTCCATCAAGTAAGGAAAGCTTTTTCATTTGACGAGATATCCTCACGAAATTTGGCACGATAAAGATTTTAAAGGACGCAACTTGTCAATGTTGCAGTGAGGAAGCTGAGGTGAAAACATTTAGACACTTTATCCTTCACAGTTCAGCTTTGTCGTACTTGCACCGAACGCGGCAAATTGGCTGAAGTAGATATTGGCCACCTCAATAAATTTGTGGCCAGGTCTAGGCGCTTTGCAGATAAATGACGGTCTTTTTATTCGAACTTTGGAGTTCTGGGCATTACCACGACCAAGCATATCTAGCAGTACAAGTGGGATTATTCGTGGTTTCACGAATATCAGCCTATTTATCTAACCAACCCTATCCTATTGCTTATGGCAATGGTACAGTCTCCGAAGAAATTGCTCAGATCAGTATAAGAACGATCAAAATCAAGTTCTTGTAAGAAATATTTGCATATGCGAAGAGTGTTATAGATTTGGCGCAGTCAAAGTTTTATCTTGTTGTAGTTAACTCTAGATCTCTAGTGACATCTGTATTCAATTAACGATATAAAGTAGAATGTGGTACAAAATCCTGTATAAACTTTTAATTTTATTCCCGTGACCTATCCATCTCCTTGTCATTTAGTTACCAACCTCAATTTTGTTCATAGTGCAACTAAACCTACCTTTGATATCATGTTCTTTATAATAATCATTATAATAATTTCGTATATTTTTCCAGTGCTTCACACATCGAAATCTCGGCTGGAAGATAAACGTGGTCGACGCCACGGACGCATCAGCAGCGCTGCAGTTAACCATCACGAATGCGATTGTATATACAATTTCTGCGCTGTTTAGCCTGTTTGTGACGCAAAACATTTTCAGTTTGTCAATAATTGCCTGATAGTGGTGCTGCTGCCACAGCAAGTTAGAACACTTTAAATTTTAACATGTCAAGTGAGAAACGTTTAAGAGGCCAAGGCAAATGCGTAAAATGCACACACAAATATAATTGCAGTTAGATATACATGCAATTTTAGTTGTTCGAGCATAAATTATCATTTTTGAAACTGTGAAACATATCTTTGAATGAGATGCATATCTTTGTAGAGCGCATATCGGTACGATTTTTTAGTCCAAGCACACACATACATACATATGCATATTGACTTTTATATAGTGTTTATAAGCAGCATATCCGTTGAACCAATCAAAGCAAAGTAAATTAGAAAAGATGGAAACATTAGAAAAATAATAAAATTTAATTTTATAAAAAATTTTTT
>NW_017537190.1:331334-342291 GCF_001853355.1 Bactrocera latifrons | reverse complement strand
TTATTAAAAAATATTCCACAAATGTCTCCAAATTTTACGCATTTGCTTGGCCTCCAAACATTTTCACTTCAAAAAGTTTCAACAAACTGAAAGTTTTGCTAACCAAAATACCAGGCTAATATCATCTAAAAACATATCTTGACAATAATTTTAAGATTAAAGAAAAACAAAAACAAAATATGATAGTTGGAAAATAACGGTTGAATTTGTGTGCATGATTGTTGGATGTGCTGAGAATGTGTGCGTTTGCCGTGATTGCAAGTACATGCATGCTTATATACACACGAGCATGTTACTTACATATAAACAAGAGAAAATTCATAAATAAATAGGGCGTATGTAGGTGTGTGAAGGTGCATTGTCGCAGTTGCACAAAGTGACGGCAAACTTTTTTGTATTTTGTAAAATTTAACAAAAAACAAAAAAAATTAGCAAAAGAAAAAAGTAAAAAACACATTCCTTAAATAATTACTTAAAAATTCACTGTAATATATGTATGTATTAACTTTTTTCAAAATTTATTCTAAAAATTTTTTGGTATTTTCGGTCTATTGGGTTTTATTACTTACTAATAATGCATTTTTTGTGTATGAATATGAAAAGTAATATATAATGTTATACACGCAACCACATATATACACATATACATACACATGCGTAACGCTGTTTTTGAAATTTAATGATGTAAACTTTTTTATAAAAATATTTATGTATTGTATAATGTATTATTGAAAAGACAATATATTTTGTTTTTAGTCTTTAAGCTGACAATAATGTTGACACAAGACAATAATAACGGAGAATAGTTGCGCAATGCACATAAAAAGCAAAAGCGAAATCGCAAATTTATTGCTAAAGACGAAATTTATTATAAAGAGAAATTGTTCAATTAAAATATAGTTATTAAAAGTAAATAATGTTAATGTGAGACAATAATAAGCAAACGCTATTTGTAAAGTGCAAATTTGATATTTGAAATTTACGCTAATCAATGTACTTCAAATTTATATACACATACATAAGTACATGCCAAAAACGTACAGACGAACACACATGAATTACAAAAAAAAAAAATATCTCAAAAAACATATTTGTGGATATATGTACATAGGTTTCTAAAACTTATGCTGTGCTGCTTGTATGAATTCATTTAATATTTTTTTTATAACTTTTTGGAAGCTGAAATTTTTCTACGTTTAATCCAGTTGCATCAAATAAAAACAATACCTTCATACATACAAACATGTTAATACCTATCCGTATGTATGTTTTATTTAAAATTTACAACATATAATTATTAAAAAAATATTTTCTGTTTAAGAAATTAATCTGTTTACATTTTTGCAAAAAAACTATATATATTAAACCAATTAGCATAATTTTGACTATAAATTTTATGTTGAAAAATTTTTTAATAACATTTTTTATTCTAATAAAATACTAAATTTTACACATTTTCTGTTTTATATTTTATGTGTGTATGTATTCGTGCGACAAAAAAATGCTAATCTAGAAATTTTCGAAATTTCGGTTCGAATCAATAATTTATATTTTTTATTATTTTTAATTTTTTTTTAAATAATTTATTTTCCAGACCAGTGGAGTTAGCTTTTGAAAGCGAAAAATCATATTAGGGTGAAAGCAATAATTCCTTAAAAATTCACAAACACCCTTCTCCTTCCTCTTCCCTACCTCAGATTGACCGAGAATTATTTTTATACACTTGAAACATGTTGCTACAGAACATAATAGTTTTTTGACCTAACGGTTCTATGTATCACCTAAAAGTAATTGAGATAGATATAGGGTTATATATCATCAGCTTAAATCGAAAATAATGTAACATTCATAAGTTTACCGGCGAAGGAAACATGATATACTAGAAACCACTCATATTGAAAAAAAAATGTGAGTTTTGTTTATAAAATGGTTATATATTGGTTATATCTGACAGCTGAAGCTGAAACTTTTATGCTACATATACTACAATATGATGTAATTTCTATTTTATGGTGATACATAGTTTTGCATTTTAGCTGACGTGTATAAATGATCAGGGTGACGAGACGAGTTGAAATCCGGGTGACTGTGTGTCTGGACGTCTGTCCGTCCGTGCAAGTTGTAAAGCTACAATGACCAAATTCCCCAAGTCTAAATATTATATGAACTCTTACCGACAGTGTGCAAATGGATGAAATCTAATGACAATCCCGCTCACTGCCCACTGTTAGAAACAACTGAAAGCGCGATAAATCGAAAACTAAATACGCCAGAGACTTTCAATTTTACACCAGAGATATTATAAAAGAGCTTTCAGGAAGTCAGGGTCTATAATGGACGAAAGGGGAAGTCACATATCTCAAGACCCGTCCAACGGATTTTAATTAAAAAATTTGGTATGTGGCATTCCCCTTATATTTTTATGTTACAGTGTGACAATGGGCGAAAACGCACTACAGCCACGCCTACTTCCCATATAGCACAAATTTAAATTCCACTTGATTGGTTTAGTTTCCGTACATAAATCGAGAAGAAATTAATCTAATGTGATAAAACTTTGCAATCGGTCAGTGTTTGGTATATACAATTGAAATTCAGAGAATGCTTACTCTTACCAAAATATGTGGAAGTATCGAGGGAGCGTTAATTACTAATTTTTATTATTTTAAGTTTCATTATTATATAATATGATTTATAAATATTTGGTTTTAATATAAATCATCGTAATTGCTCTAAATTATAATTGATAAAATCGTTTTCCAAATAAAAAATAATTTATAAGTGAGTCCACACAGAATCTCCGACATTTAAGGCACGCTTCTCTTGAAATTACAGCAATTTTTACAATTATTCAGATCTCATTTTATGCTCTTCGAGATGATCAAGTACATAAGTTGGCTTCGATTCGTCAAAACATGGTTCAGTCGAACAAACAACTAGCATAAATCGATTTGTTATTATTTTAGCTGCACACACTTTTTTCCTCATAATACTACTGTGGGCAATAAATAACAAATAACTTTGTAATTTAAATTTTTGGGCGAAAACCCATTCGTCATTTCTAGGTTGGTATGACAGTCAGTGACTGTCAGTGATATCTGTATACGCTGACGAAGATCTGAAGTATATAAAGTGCATACGGCGATTTTTAACGATTAACAGTCAGATATCTTACTGGCATCGTTGGAATATCGAAAGGACCATTAAAAACCATTTTTAAAGATCATTTGGTCCTAAAAAAAGAAAAACACGTTTGGGTTCCAAAATCACTGAATTTTTTCGAAAAACTGCGCCGTGTTGACGTCTGTGACACATTGCTTTTCGACTTTGACGATGATGTCTTGGTTCTATGCTTACGATCCGGAAGCAGACGATTAATCGGCCGTATATCGTAACAAAGACGAGCCGTAACCGATAAAACCACGCCAAAGCAGGTAAAAAATAAAAAAAAATCAAGTTATGTTGACAATTTTCTTCGATTATCGTGGTGTTGTGTCCTCCGAATTACTTTCTATCGACCAAACTGTCAACAAGGAATACTATTTCAGTGTTATGCGTCGTTTGCACCGACCGAAGTTATAAGCCGACAACTCTTGGTTTTTGTACCACGATAATGCACCGTCGCGTTGTGCATTGATGCTTCGTGAGTTTTTCGCCAAATTTTTAACACCAATATCGTGCTACAATCACCGTCTTTGCCTGATTTAGCTCCGTGGGACTTCTGGTTATTCAGAAACCTCAAACGATTTGAGTCAACTGAAGACATTAATCGGGAGTCGCATTGAAGACTATTCCGGAAAATGACTTTAACAGCTGTTTTGAGGATTGGAAAAAAACGTTGGCACATTGCATTGTGGCCTAGGGGGATTACTTAGCGGGAGCGACATAGATTTTGAAGAATAAATTCAGAATTTTAAAAATATGAACAACGTCTTTCCTTTCCATAATTATAATAGTGAAATTATAATTGTTAATATTTTTTGTGTTATTGTTAATAATATTTTTTTAATTGTTACTATTGTTATGATTATTTTAATTAGTATTATTATTGTTATTACAACATTAAATCAATTTGAAGTGTTTTATTATTTTAGCACATTGCATCTAGATATGATAAATTGATGTATAAATATTTTCTTCTTCGCGATAATTGAAACTCACGCACCAGACAATAAAAATGAAGGCAACAAATTGTAATAAATTTCTCGTTGACAATAAAGCGTACTAATAATTGTAATTGTAACGTAACTAATTTAAATTAAGTAAAAAATATTTGAATTGCAAAAAAATAAATTTAGCATAAGCTAATGGGCTTAAATAAGTAGTAGAAATATAGGTTAGGTTAATGAATGCCCTAGCAGTACGAAGCACAACTATTTTAAAATAAGTGTTAGCAATAAGTAATAGTAAATAATATAAGACAATAAAAAAACTACATACAAACATACATATGTAGGCATGTGGTCATCCATTTTTAATGAAATAAAACAAGAAACATAAATACATCAAATAAATTGAGCGCAGCAAATAATTTGAAATAGTTTCAAATAAATATCTACATTATGTATATTTGTTTTTGCAGCGCCATAACACAAATAATTTATTTTTGTAATAATCTTATAAGCCGCTTATAAATAGTCCTAATAATTATACATTTTTGAATTCTTGTTTAGGGTGCTTTTGAAAACAAAAGTTTACTGGAATGTATTTTTTAAATGTAGAATTTTTATAATTTTTTTGAAGCAATGTTTATTTACTATTGCACTATTGTAAATTAATAATAACAATTTTTTATAACAAAATTGTAAAGATATTCTCATACAACATTTCTAGCTCCAAAAACCAGCAATACCTAAATGTAACTATTTTAATTTTACTAATCATGTTTTGTTCACTGATTGGATATCAGCACAGCTTTGCATATTTGTGCTATCTTTATTTTTTTTATCTTTTTCTTAGCTTCTATTGATTACGATTTTTTTCAATACGTTCACTCAAGTGATTTTTGCAAGCCTGCGTACTCAAATGTGCTCCACGGTTCCGCGCTAACGTTTGTCTGAAGATCTCATACGGCTGCTGCCGCAAAGCATACTCAATCTTGTCTCATTTACAAAGAAACTGATCCATGCTCCTTATCAGTTCTTCGCCACCATATTCGAATAAATCGGCCGGCAATCTATCGGCTGTCGCCGCTTTGTTGTTTTTCAGACAGATAATTTCTGTTCGAACTTCTTCATGGTCGGGCAATGGAACGTCCGCTCCATCGGCATCGATTGGGGAATCGGGTTCACTACCTTCTGGTGTTATGCTTTCACTGCCATTCAGCAGGGTGGAGAAGTGTTCCCTCCATAACTTTAGAATGCTCTACGCATTACTTACTGGATCACCTCTGGGGGCTCTACAGGAATGCAGTTCAGCCTTGAAACCTTCTTTTCGTAGAATTTTGGTTGTGCGAGCCGAACTCGTTTCAAGTGAACAATACAACAGTTGACTCATATGTTAAGTAAATATTACATTACTCCAGTCACGGTTGATATATCGAGTCTGGTAAGATTCCAAACTTTACAACATGGCCACCATAAAAGCCCCACGACTACTCAGAGTCTTGCCTCACTGACCGCAAGGAGATCATTAGATTTCTTGTGCTCGATCTTGGGCCAAAAGCTTTTGCGACAGCTCCCAGCATTTATATTGATAGAGAAGTTACGCACTCCTTGACCAGCCCTGAACACACTCTTAATGAGTTCAAGTCTAGTATCACCGCCCTGCTATCTCAGTGGATGTTTAGTACTCTGAAGAAGGAGCAAGGAGCAGTAGATCTGCTATTGCCTTAATGCAAGCAACCTCGGCTTAAAAAGTACTGTAATAGTTTGGAAGCTTGAAGCTAGAATTGATAGCGAGCTCCTGACAATAAACTCCTCCACTAAGCTTTAACCCATCTGTAATGAAGCGCAGTGAGCTATTCTCCAACGGTTTCTTCCCATCCACACCTCCCTTTGTAGGTATATAGGCAGAGAAGGAGCCGACAGAATTCGGTTTGGCGACTCCATGATCTAAGTGATCTAGTATGAAGTCAAATGTGTGTCCGTCCGTCCGTCTGTCCGTCTGTCCGTGCAAGCTGTAACTTGAGTAAAAATTGAGATATCATGATGAAAGCTTGTACACGTATTTCTTGGCTCCATAAGAAGGTTAAGTACGAAGATGGGCAAAATCGGCCCACTGCCACGCCCACAAAATGGCGGAAACCGAAACCTATAAAATGTCATAACTAAGCCGTAAATAAATATATTAAAATGGAATTTGGCACAAAGGATCGCACTAGGGAGCGGCATATTTGGACGTAATTTTTTTGGAAAAGTGGGCGTGTCCCCGCCCCTACTAACTTTTTTGTATAGAGTCGTTTCGTTTAGGCATTTCCATATACAGTTCAAAAATGGAAGAAGTCGGATAATAACCACGCCCACCTCCCATACAAAGGTTATGTTGAAAATCACTAAAAGTGCGTTAACCGACTAACATAAAACGTCAGAAACACTAAATTTTATGGAAGAAATGTCAGAAGGAAGCTGCATCCAGGTTTTTTTTTAAATTGAAAATGGGCGTGGCGTCGCCCACTTATGGACCAAAAACCATATCTCAGGAAGTACTCAACCGATTTCAATGAAATTCGGTATATAATATTTTCTTCACACCTTGATGACATGTACCAAATATGGATGAAATCGGTTCACAACCACGCTTGAAATCTCGATTATCACTTTATCAGAGTATAAAATGTTCGGTGACACCCGAACTTAGCCCTTCCTTACTTGTTTAAACACTTTTTCGATTAAGTTAAGTCTTTGAAGTAAACTCTCTTTGCGAAAAGTAGTGATTTTTATACAAACCTGCAATTGTTATTACATTATTTTTGGAAGAACACAAACTCAGATATATGTACATACATAAAATTATTGAAAAATATTATTTCAACAATTGATTTTCATAAAAACCATAGCTTACTTAGATATTACGCCTACAATAGAAACGCACAAATTTGTAATGACACGCCATTACAATGAGCAAGAAGCTACAAAAATAATGTTTAAAACAAGAAAAGTTAAAAAAATTTAAAAACTTAGAACATGATAAGAAAGCACAAGCATAAATAGTTGAAAAAGACGCACACAACGAGCAAAACTAACTGCAATTACAAACACAAATTTGTATACATATGTACATATAATTAACACACATGCAAATACCTACATATACGTATATGTACATACATACATATACATACATACATATATCAATTGTTGAGTATATGCCAACGATCCGACTCTTACCATTTTGTAATATAGAAAAATTGCTCAAAAATTACCCAACACATACACACACATACATATATACATAGAAATACACTCATGCCCGGCAAATATGCATATGTAAATATATATATGTATATGTTTGTGCTACTTAGCATTAAATTGTAGTTGTAAGTAAATGATGATGATATTTCCATATGTTTAGAAGGATTTTTAGATAGCTCTATTGTTCTCATTAAAACTCACACACTGTGAATATTTGCTTACTAATTAAATTCGATGAAAAACAAAATCGCTAAAAATATACATACATACATACATTTATAGGTACATACATTTCTTAAGCACTAAAACACAAACTCCAATTACCTTAAATAGTTAAAGCAAGGCGATTATGAAACTAATGTAACTTCATTCTGAAAAAAAAATTTTAAGAAAAAACAAAAATAAAAAAAAAATTCAATTAAATAAATTTATGTAAATTGCATGAACTTTTTCACTCTTCTAATAAAATATTAACTACATACATATTTGCATACTTACATACACATATACATACATACATACATACATACATACATACATACATACATACATACATGTGTACATGCATACAAAATTGAATAATCACAAAGTAAAAAAAAAACATAACAATAAATTAACGGCACAAACACACGCACAAAACACATTTTGCATAGTAAATTACAATAAAAACTGCAACCATTGTAATTAAAAAAAAACTAAAATTTCATAAAAAATTTAGGATTTGTAAAGACTAGCATAGAGCAGCGCAATAAAAAAAAACAAATAAAATAAATTTTAGCGAAATGAAGGTGCGAATTTTTGAAATTCAACACTAACGTGACAACTAAAATGAACAAAATACAAAATTAAAAAATATTTACAACAACAAAAAATTCAATTATAATTGCAACAATACGGTTCACATTTGGCAATAGATTGGCAATGCGCACAGTTGGCCTGCAGCATGATGAAGCAAAATAAATAAAATAGAATAAAAAAACACACACATGCATATCTACATGCATATGTATTGTATGCACTCACATACAACAGTACTTTAAGTACAAAAAAAAATTGTCATTTAAAGCATTTTAAAATTTATAGACAATAAAAGGTATGCATACAAATATATCACATACACACATACACACACACTCACATGTAGACACACACACACACACACTTGCATACAGTAAAATTGCTGACAAAAAAGTGGCAGTAAAAAATTACAATAATAATAATTGACAATAAAAAACAAAACAAAAGAAAAAATTTGACAATAAAAAATGTACGAAAATCCTTTGGCACCCAAAATTTGCTGTTTATGTGCGAGAATTCAAAAAGCAATTAATTGTATTCAAAATTTACTGGCGTAAACAGATTATAAATTTCAAAAATAAGCAAAATGAAACACTAAAATTACTTTCGAAAAATGGCAAGTGTATGCACATTGTAAGGAAGTGATGAAGTACACGTTGAGAAAAACTTAAATTTAACTACTAACAATAACAATAACAATAAAATGGTTATAAACACATTGCATCTGTCTTATATTGAATGTAATACGAGAATTATTGAACAATAATAAATGATAAATAAAATAAATTGTTTTCACCTTATGTCAATAAAAATAATTATTGTTTGTTTTTTAAGTTGAAATAAAATGCAGAAAAGGGAAAAGGCGCACCAGCATATTTTAGTTGTGAACTGGAAAGCCGTTTCTTAACTAATCACTTGGATCAGGTGGAGTAGGGTTTACTATACGAGCAATAACAAGCATGATTTTGTGAAATTTTTGCGACAATATGGTTAAAATATAAATAAATATACAAAAATGTTAACTTCGCATACTTTTCTTATTCTTGTCAAATTTCTTGAAGATTTCTCGTCAAATGAAAAAGTTTTCCATACAAGCACTCCATTCCAATCGTTCAGTTTGTATGGCAGCTTAGGTTAAAGCAGCCCGAAAGTTCCAACAAATGTGCAGCTTTTTAAATACAGACAGACGTACATGTTAAAATCGATTCAGCTCGTCATGCTGCTCATTTGTGTAGTTATATCTTTTATAGAGATATATTTGTATTAAGATTTTAATTAAAATACGTATTTTTTCACTTTAGATGATCCTGTAAGGAGTTATTCTGCCAACGCGGGCGCATCTTTTTTCCGAGGAGTCCTTGGAAGTGGCGTCGCAATGGCCTAGTTTAAAATAATTTTTCTAAAAATTTCAAAATTTCTTTGTTAATAGTGTATGTTTGAAACAATAAAAAATTCTAATAAAATATCTCATTTTTATATGAGAAATACGTCTTGAAAAAGAAAAACTGTTTATTACCCGAGGATACTCACGTAACTCCTTTAGTATGTAAGCAACTAGCGAAATTTGGATAATGGAAATTTAGTACCGCTGAAAATACTGATTATTGATATATATTAATAAATTTGATACAATTTGAAGGTAATTAAGATGAGACCTTCTCAAAGTACAACTTTTTTTTAAATGCCTTAAAGCGGATAAATTATCTGACTCCGGTCAAAATTGAAAGAATCTGGAATGCAATTTGTACGGCAATGAACTGGTCCTTAAACGCCGAAAACTACACAGAGTAATTCAACTATTCTCAAAACTTGTTTAAGCTATAACGAACGTATATCTACTAGTACGGAATTAATTTTGAAGACGTTAATCCTAAAGTCAAGTCAAGTCAATCAAGTTAATAAAATGAATTTACAAGATGATTTAGGTATCATAAGGAACCAAAAAGCAAGTTCAGAAGACTGTATGAACTGACAAAACTCATGCTAAGGTCTGCAGGAGGTTCAAGAAAAGTTCGCGAAGATATATATTGATGTCCGTACATGTATGTGCGTCCTTGACTCTCACTAGCAAGCGGGTGTGTCCACGAATCACACATCGACGCTCACTGAGCAGCGAAGTGGGCCAGATGATTTGGATGGTTGAAAGCCTGTATTATCTAAAACAATATTCATTCTAAAGTCGCCACAAGTCGTTCACCATGATGTATTCGGCTTCTTTTTGACGCTCCCTGGGGAACGAAGTGTGTCATCGAGGCGATTTATATACTTCGAATGGCTACAAAATGCCATGCACTTTAATTATTAGGAACATTAGCCATCATAAGTGATAATAAGCCTGCGTTCGCCATGATTCATTTTTTATGTGCAGACATGATTTTGTTCTATTCGATGCGACAGAAGTACGTCTCCTGGGCGCCTTAAACCATTCCGGTGGTCTAGCGGATTCTATGTACTACCTTTATCAGTAGTAATATTCATCCAGGGCTCCCCAGGCACGTATTCATCCTATCGATCTTTAGAATTTATTGTAGCAACCATTAACTTTCGATAAAAATAAATGAAAATATCGCTGGGTTTTTTACATTTGTATTCAGTTCATTTGATCTTTATTAATCATAGAATTCAGTAAATTTAATTACACTTTTTTCATTTAAATTCTAAAGATATTCAATATAAGGATTTATTTTATTTTATATGTACTCTTACTTCGTTTATTTTCAATTGTTAACATTACCATTATCATTATCATTAAGTTAATGTCTAGAAATTATAAAAAGAAAAAAATTATAAAAAAAAAAAAAAAAAAA
>NW_017537190.1:330101-331251 GCF_001853355.1 Bactrocera latifrons | reverse complement strand
AAAGATATTTTGAAACTTCATTAAATAATTACAAACGTAATTAATTTTTTCAAAAAATTTTACTTAATAATTAATGGTAGTCCAAATATTTCTTATCAAATTAAACACATTAACTAAACATGGCTTCTAAAATTAGGTTTTTGTTTTTCAAGTAAGACAATTAAGTGGCTGAAACTGAGGCAGTTAACCGTTTTGATAAATGCCAAATCGGAAAAAAACTGAAAACTTACTTTCATATAAAAAGTTTTGAATATGTTGTGTAAATAACTGTGGCATTCAAATGTATAATGGTGCGCAAAGAACGTGAAAAATGAAGGAAAATGTAAAATAGAAGGCGTTCAAAGACATTTCTATTTTAATTGGTTTTTCCCCAGTAAAATGAGGTTATGGAATTAAAAAAAATATATATTTAATAATTTAAATTATGTTAAAACATATTTTCTATAATGCTGCCAGAAAATTATTATATGCATGCTTTTGTGAAAACGTAAATTTTTCGAAAACATAATTTTATGAAATATTTTTGATTTATATTTATATATACATATATATATTTTTTTATTATCTTTCTTTGTTTAGAAGTTTTTAATTACTAAACATTTTTTAGAAACTCTTCATTTTTAGGATTTATTTTAGTTTTCTATTTCCAATAAAATTCGCAAAACTAACAAAAAAATAAAAAAAATTATGTATATGCATATGATAGTGTGAACTTTTCAAAATATTATACAATTTACAAATGAATGGAACACGCGTGATTTAATGCGCAACAAACGTTAAAGCTATATTTGAAGCAAACAGTCGAAGATTAAAAAAAAAAAAACAGAATTTACAGCTGTAAAAACCAATTAATATGGTTTTTTCAAAATATAGAATTTGTTTTATTAAATGATTTAAATTAAAAAAAAATTTTTTGAAGGGGTTCCTCTTAAGCTGTCTCTTATACACATCTAGATGTGTATAAGAGACAGCATTCATAGTTTTTAGCTTTCAGTTAAATTTAGAATAAAAATCACTATTTTATTAAAAAAAAATTTTTTTAACGTCTGAGACTTAAAGCATGAACAATGAGCTACTCCTGTCTCTTATACACATCTAGATGTGTATAAGAGACAGTACATACATACATACATACATACATACATACATA